>NC_080172.1:1068492-1148099 GCF_950295315.1 Erinaceus europaeus | reverse complement strand
AGCACAGACATTGGCACAAGCTTAGGTTCCCACTAAGACTTCCCTCTCTGTGGAAGCCTGCTCTTGGGAGATAGGCAAGTGGACTTGAAAGCACTTTGAGTTTGTAGTTACGAGGAGACTTGGCGCTCTGAGCTCAGAAGGTGGTCCGGAGGCAAGAACAGGGACTTGGAGCTGCTGCTCCCATGAGCCCCCTGTCCCAGCACAGTCTGCTTAGTTAGCAGACACAGAGGGAGTTCTCCCACAGAGGTGCCCCCTGTCCCCGCACAGACAGTCTGCTTAGTTAGCAGACACAGAGGGAGTTCTCCCACAGAGGTGCCCCCTGTCCCCGCACAGACAGTCTGTTTAGTTAGCAGACACAGAGGGAGTTCTCCCACAGTGGCGACTTGAGCCTCAACTTGGCAGAATATGAAACGGCCTTGGCCATACCCTTTCCTGCAAGCCTCTTTAATTGCCGAAAGCTGGGTGGCCTTCACATAAGTTGTTTGTATAGCGAGGGAAAGAGATAAGTTTGGTGACCTTGGAAGACCCAATCTCTTTTTGTTCCCAGCCTCTTGAGTAGCGTGGCCCAGAGGAACAAACACTGTGTGTGGGAAACCAGAGAGGGGTGCAGGAGGATGGCCCCGCAAGGCCAAAGAGGGGCTGTTCTCAGCAGCTCATGCCTCTGGCTTTGCTGTGCCCAGCTGTGTGAGTTCATTAGCTGAACCGCCGTAAGTGACAACCGTCTAAAAATCTCCTTCACAAGACTGCAGGCCATGAGTCTTCCTTCTTCCCAGGCTGCAGTCAGACAGGGGAAGAATCTTGGCTCCAACGATTGGGTTCTAGCATGCCATCCACAAAGAGAAAAATACTTAAAGTGAACCGCATAGGCATGTGAGTCTTATAAGGACAAAGAATTCTCTTCCTTGTCAACAGCTAACCACACGGCCTGGAGGGCACTGGCTCGAGCAGTGTGAGCTCAGCCAGCAGCTGGGGTGCCCAGGATCCAGTCTTCACTTGCTCAGTTTCTCTTGTGCAGATAAATCTGCAGGCCAATCACTGGCTCCACTTTCCAGCCCACCCTTTCCAGTGACTTCTCTTGTGGGTTGTTCTGAGTCTGTCCCAGAACTGCCACACGGTGAGTCTCCTCTGCGTTAGGAGGACCTTAGTTTCCTAATAACAACACTAGCGACGGTAGGTGCTTCTCGGCGAGTGTGGACTAAGCAGAAGGACTTACGCCAAACATGCTTCACACAGGACCTAATATAACCCCACAGTAATCCCAGGAAGCGATGGTTATCACCCTCAATCTACAGGTGCGGAAACCAAGGCTCGAGAGCCAAATAACTTTCCCAAGGTGATGCTGCCAAGGAGAGGAAAGGGAAGTCTTAATGGCGCCCTAAGCTTGAGCCAACACCCATGTCGCTCTATTTTGTACTTGGTGAATGTTTATTAGTTTTAGCCAATCGGTGTATACGCCTGTGCACAAAAGAATTCAGAGGCTGGTTCTGACCTACTTGGGGACTTAGGAGCAGGTCACTCACTTCACCCAGCACTCCTGCTCCCGGCCGAGGACATTAAGTGACTTGCTGTAAAATGACCGATACTCAAGCACAGTCCAGTTATTGGCACTATAGGAAGGAGCTCTAGTGGAAATGGAAGTCAGTGCAGTCCTGCTTGTCATTAGACTGCCTAGTCTGTGACACTCTGGCATAAAGAGCAGGGCAGCATGCCCATGTGCAGCTGAGAAGCAGTTCCAGAAGCCAGACCTCGCACCTTCTGCACCCCGTAGAGAATTTTGGCCCAGACTCCCAGAGGGATAAATGTTAGGGGAAGATGATCAGAGGGCTCTGAACTCCAGTCCCATCAGGACCCGGAGAGAGAAGAAGAAAAAGAAGGAAAAAAAGGAAACACACTCAGAAGTAGTAGATGTGATTTAGAAAGGAAGAAAAGGCAGAACGGTAGAGAAAATGGGCAAGTATACGGATGTAGACAGATAGCTACTGCGCTGAGGGCAGCAGGCACCTGGAGCAGCGCCCAGGAAGTGGGAGTGGGGACAGGGGAGGCTCGGAAAGGTGGAGGCAGCGCCTGGGTGTTAAAAGCTAGGCCTGTGCGCTTTCACTCTCCCTTCGGTCTAGATCATCAGGTGAGTATCAACTCTGTTTCCTTCTCTTTTCCCTTTGCCTCTCCCCACCCCCCCCATGTTCTAACTTGTGAATGCTATCAGTTTTTCCTGAATAAAATTTAAAATCCCTGAAACTCATGCTCTCTCCTCAGTTCTTTGTTGAGATAATGTGTGATGAACTTTTTAAATGTTGGGGAAGTAAACATCGCCCCCTTGCCCCCATAACAGTAGGAATAATAGTCAACCCAAGTCTGTGACCTTGGGAGAACTGCTGCAGTTTCCAATGGAGGGAACGGGGGGGGGGGGGGACACAGGGCTCTGGTGGTGGGAAAGATGTGGAATTATACCTCTGTTATATAATTAAAAATTTTTTATTTAAAAAAGGAGAGATTAACAAAACCATAGGATAAGAGCGGCACAATTCCACACAGTTCCCACCACCAGAACTCCGTATCCCATCCCCTCCCCTGACAGCTTTCCTATTCTCTATCCCTCTGGGAGCATGGACCCAGGGTCATTGTGGGATGCAGAAGGTGGAAGGTCTGGCTTCTGTCATTGCTTCCCCGCTGAACATGGGCTTTGACTGCTTGGTCCATACTCCCAGTCTGCCTCTCTCTTTCCCTAGTGGGGCAGGGCTCTGGGGAACCACCTGCATATCAGATTTCAGGCTCAGAGGAAAAAAAAAACTAGTATAGCTACAGGCCCTTTGAAATATAACTAAAATATGCCTACTAGCTATCTACAGAATGGAGCCCCCCCAACACTTCATCTGCACTACTCCAGCCTTTAGGTCCATGATTAGACAACAGGTTGTTTGGCTTTGTATGTTAACTCTCTTTCCAACCATCAGGTTCCAGATGCCAGCATGATGCCAACCAGACCTCCCTGGACATACAACCCCACCAATGTGTTATATAATTTTATAAATCAATATTAAATCAATAAGAAAGAAAAGAACGTGGCAGCTTACCTGAGGGTCTTCGTAGGTGGGAACAAAAGCTTAAAAGCTTTCTCTTGCTGGGAGTGTGTACGGAGGCTCACCTCTCCCTATAATCTGTCTCTGTGGAAACACCAGTTTCCATGACAAACTGCATTTCTTCCTGTAGCAAGACCCATGCTCTGAGCATCCCTGCTGGCTTTCCAGTGGGAGAGTCGTGTGTGTGTGTGCATGCGCATGCGCGTGCGTGTGCATGTGTGTGCATGTGTGTGTGAGAGTGTGCATGTGTGTGTGTGCGTCTGTGAGTATGTGTGAGAGTGTGCGTGTGTGTGTGTGTGCATGTGTGAGTGTGTGAGTGTGTGTGAGTTTGTGAGTGTGTGAGAGTGTGCGTGTGTGTAAGTGTGTGTGTGAGTGTGTGTGCGTGTGTGAGTGTGTGTGTGAGAGTGTATGTGTGAGTGTGTGTGAGTGTGTGAGAGTGTGTGAGAGTGTGTGTGAGTGTGTGTGTGTGTGAGTTTGTGTGATTATGTGTGAAAGTGTGTGTGACAGTGTGTGTGAGTGTGTGTGTGAGAGTGTGCATGTGTGTGTGAGTGTGTGTGTGCATGTGTGAGAGTTTGTGTGTGTGAGAGAGTGTGTGTGTGAGTGTGTGTGTGAGTGTGTTGTGAGTGTGTGTGCATGTGTGAGTGTATGTGTGAGTGTGTGTGTGAGCATGTGTGAGTGTGTGTGAAAGTGTGTGTGTGAGTGTGTGTGAGTGCATGTGTGAGAGTGTGCATGTGTGTGTGAGTGTGTGTGTGAGCATGTGTGAGTGTGTGTGAAAGTGTGTGTGTGAGTGTGTGTGAGTGCATGTGTGAGAGTGTGCATGTGTGTGTGAGTGTGTGTGAGTATGTGTGAAAGTGTGTGTGAGAGGGTGTGTGAGTGTGTGTGTGTGAGAGTGTGCATGTGTGTGAGTGTGCATGTGTGTGAGTGTGTATGTGTGTGAGTGTGAGTGTATGTGTGAGTGTGTGTGAGTGTGTGTGCGTGCAGTGAGGCAAGGTGGTCTGTATCTGAGAAGCGGCACCCACGCAGAAGCACTGACTCCCTCCTACTGCAGTGGAGCGGTGTGGGGTCAGCAGGCTGGGCTGGAGCCCCGCTCCCCTGGGGGAGCACGACAACCTCTGGAGACAGAGCTGAGTCTCCCCATCAGAGACGCTGTTTCCACTGGGACCCATTCTATGCGGTGTCTTTGCTATGGTGCCACCACTTGCCTCCAGTCACCCTTTTCACTCTTCCTTCCCTTCTGTGTCCTCCTTGTGTCCCTAGGGGTGATTTTCTTTCTCCTGAAGGCCCTCACCTATTTGTTTTCCCGTGTCTTTGTAATCTCTCTCTCTCTCTCTCCCCTCCCTCCCTCTCTCTCCCCTCTCTCCCTCTCATCTTGCAGGTAGTTTTGGTCACCATATATACCTGTGTGCCTGTCACATTCCCTGTAAGCTCTCTCTCTCCCCTCTGTCTCCCTCTCTCCCTCTCACCTTGCAGGTAGTTTTGGTCACCATATATACCTGTGTGCCTGTCACATGCCCTGTAAGCTCTCTCTCTCCCCTCTGTCTCCCTCTCTCCCTCTCACCTTGCAGCTAGTTTTGGTCACCATATATACCTGTGTGCCTGTCACATGCCCTGTAAGCTCTCTCTCTCCCCTCTGTCTCCCTCTCTCCCTCTCACCTTGCAGGTAGTTTTGGTCACCATATATACCTGTGTGCCTGTCACATTCCCTGTAAGCTCTCTCTCTCCCCTCTGTCTCCCTCTCTCCCTCTCACCTTGCAGGTAGTTTTGGTCACCATATATACCTGTGTGCCTGTCACATGCCCTGTAAGCTCTCTCTCCCCTCTGTCTCCCCTCCCTCCCTCTCACCTTGCAGCTAGTTTTGGTCACCATATATACCTGTGTGCCTGTCACATGCCCTGTAAGCTCTCTCTCTCCCCTCTGTCTCCCTCTCTCCCTCTCACCTTGCAGGTAGTTTTGGTCACCATATATACCTGTGTGCCTGTCACATTCCCTGTAAGCTCTCTCTCCCCTCTGTCTCCCCTCTCTCCCTCTCATCTTGCAGCTAGTTTTGGTCACCATATATACCTGTGTGCCTGTCACATGCCCTGAAATTCTATGATCTTCCACCGTTTTCTTCTTGCCATGGTTAATTGACCCAATTTCTATGTCCCAATTCCAACTTCCTAGAAGAGAAAATCTGATTGAATTTTATGGGGCCGACTACCAGTGCCACTAAAGTATAGCTGCCCGTGAGGTCTGAAAAGAGTGGGAGCGGAAGTTCCCAGGGTATTCAGATTAGACGGCCTCTAGAGAACTCAAAGAGGAAGCGTGCTCCCGGCCGGGGCGGAGACGGCACGCCGTGGGGTCATGCTTCCTTCCACCTTTCAGCCATCGGGACTGGGGCGGCTGTGCCTTCATAACTCATGTTTCTGTGTTGAACAACAACGTAAAGAGGAAGGAATGACCTTATGGACAGCCCCTGGCAGGCAGTAACCACATCAAGAGTCTTTGCCTTCAAGGCAAGTGACTTATTCCTGTTTATGATTCACAAATCCTCTGTTTGGAAGTGTTTAAAGTTGGTTCCTTTAGGAATGTAGGTTTACAAGAAAAATCAACACCCAAGGCATATTTATTGATGATCAGCCTATTTTCTCTTAGTTTTCCAGAGACTGGCAACTTGAGAACGGAATGGAATGAGTTGTAGGACTTACACTTTCCTGCGTGGCGTTCTGGACTCCGGTCACTTCCAGAGCAGCAGCTCTGTCATGTCCTGAGGGGTCGCCCAAAGAGCCAAGCACCAGATCAATAAGGAATGATAATGGCAGCATCAGAAATGGTGACGACATTCTCCCACAGGGCACCCACGCTGCATGTGCAGCCGCGCTGGGCAAGCCCAAGGCCGGATCCCCACCTTGAGGAAGATGCTGCCCAAGGTGGACCAGGCTACCGGGTCAGTCTTTCTCTCCCCACCTCTCCCTCTCCCTCTCAACTTATATCTGTCTCTACTATAGAAATGGCCACCGGGGGGGGGGGGGGGAGTCGGGCTGTAGCACAGCGGGTTAAGTGCAGGTGGCGCAAAGCATAAGGACCGGCATAAGGATCCCGGTTCGAACCCCGGCTCCCCACATGCAGGGGAGTCGCTTCATAGGCGGTGAAGCAGGTCTGCAGGTGTCTACCTTTCTCTCCTCCTCTCTGTCTTCCCCTCCTCTCTCCATTTCTCTCTGTCCTAGCCAACAATGACGACAACAACAACAATAACTACAACAATAAAACAACAAGGGCAACAAAAGGGAATAAATAAATAAAAATAAAATATTAAAAAAATTTAAAAAAAAAAAAAAAGAAAAAAAGAAATGGCCATCGGGGGAGGTGAATTCATCTTACAGGCACCAAGCCAGAGAGATAATCCTGGGGAAAAACAAACAAACAAACAACTAGTAGTAACAAAGATAGGGAAAGTGTAGCTGGCGGGAAACCTTACTCAGCTCTGGCTATCTCAGTAGCTTCCAGGCTCTAGGAGGGGAGAGGTGGGGGAGGGTGTTGAAAGGAGAGTGAGGACCCTGGTCCTGTGGTGAAGGAAGGTGATAACTTGGGGCTGGTCACGGTGCTGATACATGTCATGGGAGATAAGAAATCACACCAGTACATGATGGCAGAGGAGGACCTGGTGGGGTTGTATTGTTATGTGGAAATGTTACGCATGTACAAACATGTATTTGACTGTCAACTATAAACAACTAATCCCCTAATGAAGAAATTAAAAAAGAGAAGAAAAAAAAAAAAAGAAATCACATCTGGGAGTCAGGGTGTAGCACAGCGGGTTAAAAGCATGTGGAGCGAAGTGCAAGGACCGGCATCAGGATCCCAGTTCGAGCCCCCGGCTCCCCACCTGCAGGGGAGTCGCTTCACAGGCGGTGAAGCAGGTCTGCAGGTGTCTGTCTTTCTCTCCCCCTCTCTGTCTTCCCCTCCTCTCTCCATTTCTCTCTGTCCTATCCAACAATGACAACATCAATAATAACTACAACAATAAAAAACGAGAGCAACAAAAGGGAAAATAAATAAATATTAAAAAAAAAAGACATAAGAAGTCACACCTGTGACAGCAAGCTTGTGAATAATCCTCTCCCTCAGGTACAATGTTTCATAATAGTAAGCGGGAAGCAAGGACAGCAGCAGCAGCTGACTGTTAGGTTTCGCTTGCATTTTACACCCGTCAGTGCTTACTGCTCACAATCAAACTATGCGGACGGCACTCGGGCATCGCACAGAGACTGGGTGCTTCTTCACTGTTCATTCTAACACGACGGGGGCTTGAGGTTTCGTCTGCCTAATGCCCAAAAGCTAGTCGGATTAGATCAAATGACCGGGGAATTTTATAAATGCAGAGAAGTTCATAGAAACTGTGTTCTTGCTGGAATATCTTTGCTTAAATAATAAAGTGATAATTTCTCACGATCACTATTTTTTAAAATAGCAGCTTCTTACCTCTCATTTTTGTAATGTTTTTATTTACTTATTGTAGAGAGAGAAGAACTGAGAGGGAATAGAGAGATAGAGGAGAGAGAGAGACAGAGAGACACCTGTAGCCCTGTTCCACCCACCACTCAGGAAGCTTTTTCCTTGCAGGTGCTGAGACCCTGGTTCCTGTGTATTTGTGTGTGTGTCCGTGTACTTGTGTGTGTGTCCGTCCGCCAGGCGAGCTACCAGCTGGCCCCGACCTCTGTCCAAAGTACATTAAAGGTTTTAATACAAGACTTGCATTAAACATACAATGTCCAACAGTACTGTTGTTGATATTAGCCAATCCAAAATGATAGATGATCTGTCTTTCAGTGAATTACAGGCATAATTTGTGGCCTATAACAACATGAAAAGATAAAAAGGGGCCTTGTGGTTAGTTATATGTAACAATCAATATGTGAATTCTATTAAATGGTGTAGGAACATCAAGGAAACCATTTCCCCACAAACAACATGATGAAACAAATCCTTAAGAACAGCAGCTCATTCTTTAATGGACTTCAGTGATAAAGAAACAGGAAAATACTGTTAGTACTAAATCTTCCGTCTAACTGCCCACTCATCAAGCTATTTATTGATCTCATGTTATCGTAAATAGTCCACATCTCATCAGCACTTGCTCTGACATGGATCAGACCTTCTTTATAAGAACTGAATTAGGGACTGGCTACCACCGTCACCTTCTTTTCAGGTTTCCAAAGGCTGCTGTCCTCACCGGATCGCAGGGAAGTGTGTCCCTCTGTTGAAGATGCAGGAACAGGGAAGAGAAGGTCCTGTGGGGAAGGCCTGGTGGGGAAGGTCCTGTGGGGAAGGTCCTGTGGGGAAGGTCCTGTGGGGAAGGCCTGATGGGGAAGGTCCTGTGGGGAAGGTCCTGTGGGGAAGGTCCTGTGGGGAAGGCCTGGTGGGGAAGGTCCTGTGGGGAAGGTCCTGTGTGGGGAATGTCCTATGGGGAAGGTCCTGTGGGAAGGTCCTGTGGGGAAGGCCTGGTGGGGAAGGTCCTGTGGGGATGGCCTGGTGGGGAAGGCCTGGTGGGGAAGGCCTGGTGGGGAAGGTCCTGTGGGGAAGGCCTGGTGGGGAAGGTCCTGTGGGGAAGGTCCTGTGTGGGGAATGTCCTATGGGGAAGGCCTGGTGGGGAAGGTCCTGTGGGGAAGGCCTGGTGGGGAAGGTCCTGTGGGGATGGCCTGGTGGGGAAGGCCTGGTGGGGAAGGTCCTGTGGGGAAGGTCCTGTGGGGAAGGCCTGGTGGGGAAGGCCCTGTGGGGAAGGCCCTGTGGGGAAGGCCCTGTGGGGAAGGTCCTGTGGGGAAGGCCTGGTGGGGAAGGTCCTGTGGGGAAGGCCTGGTGGGGAAGGTCCTGTGTGGGGAATGTCCTATGGGGAAGGTCCTGTGGGAAGGTCCTGTGGGGAAGGTCCTGTGGGGAAGGCCTGGTGGGGAAGGTCCTGTGGGGAAGGCCTGGTGGGGAAGGTCCTGTGTGGGGAATGTCCTATGGGGAAGGTCCTGTGGGAAGGTCCTGTGGGGAAGGCCCTGTGGGGAAGGTCCTGTGGGGAAGGCCTGGTGGGGAAGGTCCTGTGGGGATGGCCTGGTGGGGAAGGTCCTGTGGGGAAGGCCTGGTGGGGAAGGTCCTGTGGGGAAGGTCCTGTGGGGAAGGTCCTGTGTGGGGAATGTCCTATGGGGAAGGCCTGGTGGGGAAGGTCCTGTGGGGAAGGCCTGGTGGGGAAGGTCCTGTGGGGATGGCCTGGTGGGGAAGGCCTGGTGGGGAAGGTCCTGTGGGGAAGGTCCTGTGGGGAAGGCCTGGTGGGGAAGGCCCTGTGGGGAAGGCCCTGTGGGGAAGGTCCTGTGGGGAAGGTCTGGTGGGGAAGGTCCTGTGTGGGGAATGTCCTGTGGGGAAGGTCCTGTGGGAAGGTCCTGTGGGGAAGGCCCTGTGGGGAAGGTCCTGTGGGGAAGGCCTGGTGGGGAAGGTCCTGTGGGGAAGGCCTGGTGGGGAAGGTCCTGTGTGGGGAATGTCCTGTGGGAAGGTCCTGTGGGGAAGGCCCTGTGGGGAAGGTCCTGTGGGGAAGGCCCTGTGGGGAAGGTCCTGTGGGAAGGTCCTGTGTGGGGAATGTCCTGTGGGGAAGGTCCTGTGGGAAGGTCCTGTGTGGGGAATGTCCTGTGGGGAAGGTCCTGTGGGGAAGGTCCTGTGTGGGGAAGGCCTGGTGGGGAAGGCCCTGTGGGGAAGGCCCTGTGGGGAAGGTCCTGTGGGGAAGGTCCTGTGTGGGGAAGGCCCTGTGGGGAAGGTCCTGTGGGGAAGGTCCTGTGTGGGGAAGGTCCTGTGTGGGGAAGGCCCTGTGGGGAAGGTCCTGTGGGGAAGGTCCTTTGTGGGGAAGGCCCTGTGGGGAAGGTCCTGTGGGGAAGGTCCTGTGGGGAAGGTCCTGTGGGGAAGGCCTGGTGGGGAAGGTCCTGTGTGGGGAATGTCCTGTGGGGAAGGTCCTGTGGGAAGGTCCTGTGGGGAAGGTCCTGTGGGAAGGTCCTGTGGGGAAGGTCCTGTGTGGGGAATGTCCTGTGGGGAAGGTCCTGTGGGGAAGGTCCTGTGGGGAAGGCCCTGTGGGGAAGGTCCTGTGGGAAGGTCCTGTGTGGGGAAGGCCTGGTGGGGAAGGTCCTGTGGGGAAGGTCTGGTAGGGAAGGCCTGGTGGGGAAGGTCCTATGTGGGGAAGGTCCTGTGGGAAGGCCCTGTGGGGAAGGTCTGGTGGGGAAGGTCCTGTGGGGAAGGTCTGGTAGGGAAGGCCTGGTGGGGAAGGTCCTGTGTGGGGAATGTCCTGTGGGGAAGGTCCTGTGGGAAGGTCCTGTGGGGAAGGCCTGGTGGGGAAGGTCCTGTGGGGAAGGCCCTGTGGGGAAGGTCCTGTGGGGAAGGCCTGGTGGGGAAGGTCCTGTGGGGAAGGTCCTGTGGGGAAGGTCCTGTGTGGGGAATGTCCTATGGGGAAGGCCTGGTGGGGAAGGTCCTGTGGGGAAGGCCTGGTGGGGAAGGTCCTGTGGGGATGGCCTGGTGGGGAAGGCCTGGTGGGGAAGGTCCTGTGGGGAAGGTCCTGTGGGGAAGGCCTGGTGGGGAAGGCCCTGTGGGGAAGGCCCTGTGGGGAAGGTCCTGTGGGGAAGGTCTGGTGGGGAAGGTCCTGTGTGGGGAATGTCCTGTGGGGAAGGTCCTGTGGGAAGGTCCTGTGGGGAAGGCCCTGTGGGGAAGGTCCTGTGGGGAAGGCCTGGTGGGGAAGGTCCTGTGGGGAAGGCCTGGTGTGGAAGGTTCTGTGTGGGGAATGTCCTGTGGGGATGGCCTGGTGGGGAAGGCCTGGTGGGGAAGGTCCTGTGTGGGGAATGTCCTGTGGGGAAGGTCCTGTGGGGAAGGTCCTGTGGGGAAGGCCTGGTGGGGAAGGTCCTGTGTGGGGAATGTCCTGTGGGGAAGGTCCTGTGGGAAGGTCCTGTGGGGAAGGCCTGGTGGGGAAGGCCCTGTGGGGATTGGTGCTGGCACCACATAGAATCGCTCATGGCAGTGTCACCTTGTCTCCAGTGTTTCTGTGTTTGAACGGAGCTAAGTATTGACTCCGCTGTCCTGGCTACATAATACAAGTTTTGTGGTGAGCTTGTTGTGCAAGAACCTTTCTCCCTTCTCATTCCATCAGCCTGTAGAAGCTGTCGTGCTCCAGATCCCTAGGTGCTGAGTCACCCAGAGCTGGCTTCATACCCGGCCCACCATCACGCCACCGTGAGCTGGGTCAGAGCACGTGGCCTATTGCAGTTTTTAATTTCTTCATAGATAAAGCAGAAATACTATTAATCTCTCAAGGAAATCATAAAATTTTAATAAAATGTCCTAGATAAAATAGCTGGCAACCAGAACATGGTTTTCCTTCCATATCAGATTATGTTAAATGTTATTGGCAAACGTTTCTTATGATTCAGAGAAAAATTTCCTCCTGTTTCTTAAACACATGAAAGACCACTGATTCCCTGGCTTTTGCAGAGAGAGTAAGCAGCTTCACGTCTCTGCTGACGTTGGACGGCATTTATTCCCCAGAGACATGTCGACTGCCCATTAAGTCTTAGGACTTTTATTTTTAAAGGATTTATTTATTTATTCATGAGAAAGATAGGAAAGGGAAAGAACCAGATATCACTCTGGTCCATGTGCTGCTGGGGATTGAACTCAGGACCTCATGCTTGAGAGTCCAGTGCTTTATCCACCTCCCGGACCACATATTAGGACTTTCTTGAGGGGAGCAAAAAGGCGGTGCAGGTGTCTCTCTAGGCTGTGGCATCAGGGACTCTGAGCTTCGTCTTTATTCAGTACACACAGTATCAATCTGAAATGATAAGCAGCCACTGACCTGGAGGGGCGGGAGTCCATTAGTTACATCCCTCACTTGTGAGATTAACTCCTCCTCTTTCAGCCAGTCACCAGTGTCTTCTTATTTCTTCTCCTTCTTCCTTCTTTTTCTCTTTTCCTTCATTGCCACCAGGGTGATCCCTGGGGCTCAGTGCCTGCGTTGCCCATCCACTGCTTCCACTTTTCCCCCTTTCTGTTTGTTTGACAGGACAGAGAGAAACTGAGAGGGGAGAGGAAGATAGAGTGGGAGAAAGAAAGGTAGATACTGGGCTGGGGAGGTATCATAATGGTTGTACAAAAGACTCTCCTGCCTGAGGCTCTAAAGTCCCAGGTTCAGTTCCCAGCATCACCATAAGGCAGAGCTGAGCAGGGCTCTGGAGGTCTCTGTGTCTAGTTCTATCTGTGTCTCCATATCATTAAAAATAAGTAAATAAAATATTTTTTAAAAGAAAGTAGAAGTAAAGATAACCGCAGGCCTGCTTTACCACTGGTCAAATGCCTACCCTGCGGGCGGGGAGCCGGGCTCCGAGCTGGGTCCCTGCTATGGCGATGTGATGTGTGCTCAGCTGGGAAGTACCACTGCCCAGCCCCCAGCCCGACTTCTGCTTTCCTGGTGCTTTTCTGTTACCAGGAATCCAATTTTTCAAAATGGTTGGAGCAAAGTGTCAAAAGAAGCAGTTTTTTAAAAAAAATTTTTTTACAATAGTCGTTGCCAAAGATAGCTATAGGGTAATACTTTTCATAAACCTCCTCTGTCACAGTCTACATGAGGATCTTCAGGATTCTGAAGCTGATCCTACTGATCTTGATTAAGACCTATCTGGGAGGGGCTAGGCATTGGCGCACCTGGTTAAGCGCACACACTACAGTGCACAAGGACCTGGGTTCAAGCCCCTGGTCCCCACCTGCAGGGGGAAAGCTTGTGGGAAGCTTTCCCACAAAAAAGTGGGAAAGTACGAGTGGGGAAGTAGGGCTGCAGGTGTCTCTCTCTCTCCCTCTCTATCTCCTGCCTTCCTGCTCAGTTTCTCTCTGTTTCTGTCAAATAAATAATTAAAAACAACTAAGAAGAACTATTTGGGAACAAAGGTTGAACTGGACAATGGGCACTAGAAGTCGCCGGTTTAACAGTGGTGCAGAGGGGAGACGTTCCCGTAGCCCTGGATATGTAGCTGCAGTTCCTGAGTTATTACCGCAGTCTTGTCAGACCAGATCATGGCTGTTCTGGTTTCCAGGTCAGAGGAGAGCCAGCACCGGCTTGGCTTAAGCCTTTCAGGAAGCTATGTCCTCCCCCGTCTGCTTGTCTGTGCTGAAGAAGCAGATTCTAGGCACCTGTGTTCGCAAGGTCACGCCGTTTCTCCCGTCACTAAGGGCGCTTTCAGGAGCACTCACGTCAGATAGCATATTCTGACTGAGACATGAACCGAAACGGGTGAGCCTGGGCCAGCTGCTTGGTACAGGGGCTCTCCTGTGGGGAGAGGGACTGTGGTCCATGCGTGTGGATTGACTGCAAAGTCGTTCTGAATGGGGATGGTGAGAAAGACAAAGGAAATGGGAAGAAAGGGGTGGACAAGTTCTCCCCAAATCACCGCTTTTCCAGTCAGTGAGGAAGTCACAGTTTAGGAAGCTGTTCTGCCTGTCCCACCATCTCCCCTGCGGTGGCATTTATTGAGTTTGCCAGCGGGTAAGCCTGCCAGCATGAATCTCCCCCAAGTGTTGGCATTACTACCTGTGAGAAGCAAGCATTTCAGCTCCCTTGATAAGTATCTGTGAGTGTAGATAATCTCTTCCTCGGAAATTTGGGATTTTCCTGCCTGCTGATGGCCAAAGGGTGACTTCGATATGGAAGGTATGGGCTGGATCATCAGAGCCCTTCCTCTGCATGTCCCCCTGTGCACAGCAAGACACGTGCAATCTCTTCATGGGAAAACAAACATAAAAGAAGTAACCTAATGATGGTGCTGGGAAACGATGCTTTGATTAGATTACACATTGCCGAAAGGCACTGAGGTGATTTGAAAGAGTGAAGACATACAGGAGTTTCCAAGAGTTTCAGGAAACATTCAACTTGTGGGTGGACAGAACTACAGGGATAGGAAACATTGTTATTGTGTTCCACTCGTGGAAAAGAAAAGTCTTCTCTCCCCTGTACCACTAAGTTCTTTGATTTTCTGTGTTTCCTGATGACTTCCAGCAGGAGATGCCAGGCAGGTGGCCATCCTCCGAAACCTGCTGGGTTTCCGCTCTCTGCGCAGAACCACGGGACAGGGGCAAACACTGGTCCCACAGCCTGTCCCCTGGCTGTGTGTTTGCACAGACCACTCTGAATTTGCAAAGGCTGGACCTTCTGCCCAACACGCCTTTGTCTCCCAGTCCTCAGCAAGTCCCCTGGCCTCAGAGTCTGTCTTCTCAAGCACAAGATGGGGTAGTGGTAAAATCTGCCTCAGAGAACTGAGTACTCTGCAGTAAAGTCTGGCATCTAAAGTGCTAAGTACCAGGCCAGGCAAGTACCATCATTTCAGAATTGTTAGCTCCTGGGGGGTGGAGCCAGGATGGCGGCCTGACTACAACTCCTGACTTCTGCAAAGCGGCGGCTGGCGTGAGAGCTGGTAGCTTTGTGAGGGCAGGATTTGCAGGCCAGTGTTTGTCAGAGGACACAGTGCAGGTCAGGAGAGAAGCACAGATCACATGTAGGCTGGAGCCAGCTGCAGAGGGGGGACAAGCACATACCAGATTCTGAGCAGACTAATGAAGAGCCCTCCACCAGGTTCCAGATGCCAGCATGATGCTGACCAGACTTCCCTGGACAGACAGCCCCACCAATGTGTCCTGGAGCTCCGCTTCCCCAGAGCCCTGCCCCACTAGGGAAAGAGAGAGGCAGGTGGGAGTATGGATCCACCTGTCAACACCCATGTTCAGCGGGGAAGCAATGACAGAAGCCAGACCTTCCACCTTCTGCATCCCACAGTGACCCTGGGTCCATGCTCCCAGAGGGATAAAGAATAGGAAAGCTGTCAGGGGAGGGGATGGGATACAGAGTTCTGGTGGTGGGAATTGTGAGGAGTTGTACCCCTCTTATCCTATGGTTTTGTCATTGTTTCCATTTTATAAATACAAACTTAGAAAAAAAAAAGAAAGAGATGTTAGTTCTTAAAAACAATTTCTCTGGGGCCAGGTGGTGGCATACCTGGTTAAGCGCACATGTTACAATACGCAGGGACCTGGGCTCAAGCCCCCAGTTCCCACCTGCAAGGGGAAAGCTTTGCGAGTGGCGAAGCAGGGCTACAGATGTGTCTCTCTGTCTCTCTCCCTCTCTATCATCCCCTCCCCGCTCGACTTCTGGCTGTCTCCAACCAACAAATAAATAAAGATAATTTGAAAGAATTTCTTTTTCTTTTAAAGAACTTTTTCTCTTTGGCACCAGGAGAACTCCAGAGAAGGCGGGCAGCCCTGTGGTGTCTGTATCCCCTCTCCTCTTACTAAACAACAAGAAAAAAATGGGTCCATGACATAGCTCAGTGGAACCCTCTATATAAAAGGCCTGGACTCAATTTCCATTCTCTCTTTCTTTTCTTCTACTCCTTCTTAAAATTTTCACTAGAGTCCTTTCAACTCTAGTCTATTCCTGGGGATCCATGGTGTTACCTCCCACCTCCTAGGTTTGCAATTAAAATGATCTAGTGAAGAAAGGAGAGGTGAGCCGAGGGGCTTTGTCCTGCTTTTCAGCTCAAGAACCTGTTACCAAATGACCCGCTTTTCTCTGAGAGACAGCTACTCACCGGTTTTGTTCTATGCGTAATATAAAGAGTGGACACAAATGAACTTAAAAAAGACAAGAGGTAAACAAACTGTCTGTGAGACTGTGGAAACGCTGCTGGTTATCCCTGGAGTGGGGTGGGAGGGCACAGAACTGTGCTGGTGAGTCCCGTGAGGGACTATGTTCTGCTGACCTTCCGGCACTGTCAACCATTACTAGATCACTCAAATAAAGACAGACGCTCGTTTTCTTACCACAGGACAGCACCCCCCACCCCGTGGGAACAGCCGCTCCCTGTGGCACTGCCACCTGCCTTCACACCGTGTCTCGCCACCTTTCTGCATCTCTGTGAATGATCCCTCGGGGCAGCCCAGCCAGCAAGTTTCTCCTTTTCATCTTGATGGGGTCAGCGTTATCTCACGTGTGCACTGTGTGAGGATAGGAAGTTGACTTTTAATTTTGTGCACAGAAATGTTGGGAGCATGCCCTGAATTTCCAGTAGGGCAGGGTGGTGGTGGCCAAACGGGGTTATATGAGTCTCGGAGCCAGAATTGCAACCAGAGATTGAAATGCAGAGAAGGAGAAAAATATCTCTGGTGATGCACCTGTGTTTCTTTATTTCATTTTTTAATTTTTATTACATTCATTTATTTATTTGTTTATTTAATATTGCATAGAGATAGCCAAAAATTGAGAGGGGAGAGGGAGGTAGAAGGGGAGAGAGACAGAGAGACTCCTGCAGCCCTGCTTCACCACTTGCAAAGCTTTCCCCCTGCAGGTGGGGATCAGGGACTTGAACCCAAGTCCCTGAGCACTGTAATGTGAGCACTTAACCAGGTGCATCACCACCCAGCCCCTCAGGCCTCCCCTCCCTATCACTGGAACAGGTGTTAAATAGTTAAATAAGAAAATCTACCCAGCAAAGAAGATAATATCTTTGTGTGTGTGTGTGTGTGTGTGTGTGTGTGTGTGTACACATTACCCTTTCACGTTAATAAAATGCCATAGTCATCAATATCAGCACCATTAATCAATGTCCCATAATAGCTGGCATGGAGCTCAACCCACTGCCCTTCAAACGGCTGTATCACTGTGTTCCCAAGGCGGACAGCTATCCTGCCAGCCCTCCTGGCCACAATCTCCTCTTTGCTTAGCCAAGGAACTGAAGTAGACACTCACCTCTTTCTCTCAGCCCATTTTCCTAACTGGTAAAATAGAACCATATCTTCCTCAACTCTCTTTTTTTTTAAAATTTTATTTATTGGATAGAGACGGCCAGAAATCAAGAGGGAAGGGAGAGATAGAGAGGCAGGAGACACCCGCAGCCCTGCTTCACCACTCACAAAACGTTCCCCCTGCAGGTGGGGACCAGGGGCTTGAACCTGAGTCCTTGTGCGCTGTAACATGTGCGCTCAACCAGGTGCGCCACCGCCCGGCCCCAACTCTGTCATTTTTGTGTAGTGAGTCCTCAGCAAATTCTTTCTTGCAATTGCCTTTATTTGCAAGATGTAAAGAGAAACCCACTCAGCAGACTCGCAGAGGAGGCAAACTCTGCTGCTCCCAGGTTGTTCCTTCTGCTAGGCTGGGGTCTGCGAAGTCGTGAATTTGGGCAAATGAAAGGTGTAGAGGCTCTGAGGCAGGCTTGTTTCTAGATCTACCGCAAAGGAATGACGCAAAGCAACTGATTAGAACGCAAGAAGACAAACCGTGTAGGAGGGCGAATGTGGTACTTGGATCTACAGTTTTCTGTCCTTAAAAGTCTGAAGCGCCTGGCTGGAGACTCTGGTCACCACATGGGAGCCATTGGGAAGCTTCATGTGGTGGAGCGGTGCGGTAGTGGCTCTCTTTCCTCTCTCTCCTTCTCACCTTCTGTCTAGAAAAGAAAGAGTTTGCTGGAATAAAGACCACACTGACACCCCACTTCATGGCTGTGAGAATGCCACACATCAGAAAAGGTAACAGCAGCAAATGCTGGAGAGACTGTGGGGACACCTGCCCTGCTGGTGGGGATGTCAATGGGCCCGACCTCTGTGGAGAGCAGTCTGGAGACTCTCAGAAGGCTAGAAATGGACCTGCCCTATGATCCTGCAATTCGTCTCCTGGGGATAGATCCTAAGGAACCCAACACACCCATCCAAAAATATTTTTAACAGCAGCACAATTTGTAATAGCCTAAACCTGGAAGCAACCCAGGTGCCCAAGAGCAGATGAGTGGCTGAGCAAGTTGTGGTCTAGACACACAATGGAATACTACTCAGCTGTAAAAAATGGTGAATTCACCTTCTTCACCTCATCTTGGATGGAGCTTAAAGAAATCACGTTAATTGAGCTCAGTCAGAAAGAAAAGGATGAATCTGGGATGATGTTACTCATGGACAGAAATAGTAAAGCAAGATCAGAAGAGAAAACACACAGCAGAACGTGGACTGGAGCTGGTGTCCTGCACCAAAGGCAAAGACTCTGGGCTGGGGGGAGGGCTCAGGTCCTGGAACAGGATGGCAGAGGAGGACCTAGTGGGGGTTGAATTGTTATGTGGGAAACTGGGAAATGTGACGCATGTACAAAATGCTGTATTTTACTGTCCACTGTAAACCATTAACACCCCCGCCCCCCGTAAAGGAATAAAAAAAATAAAGAAACAAAGAAGAAATGAAAGGGAGAAAGGAAGGACAAAATCAAGGAAGGTAGGAAGGAAAAGAGTTTTCTGGGAGTGGAGAGTTAAATATGGGCATAGGGTCCCAGAAATAACTCTGCTGGAAAAACCAAAGTCTTCAGATCTTATTGTACCCAGGCTGCAAGTAAGCGAATCAGGATGTCTTGTCTGCGCGAATGTGAAGCCATCGCTGTCCTCTGCTCACGCACACCAGTGCTTGCCAAGCCACCCACACGGCATCTGCTAGCAACTAAAAATGATTTTCAGTATTAGCCCAAGCAAATAACAAAACAAAGTTAGAGATTGAAATTAGCTGCCAAAAAGAAATCACATGTCACACCACCACTCAAAAGTATTATATAAGCAGTAAGAGGAGGAGGAGGAGGAGGAGGAACTAAGGAGAAGGGCAGGGAGGGAGAGCAAGCAGAGGAGAAAACAAAATCAAGTTAAGATTCCTATGAGAACTCTACAGAGAAAATCTGAAAAGTTGCTAAGTTACTGTTGGCTGTAACAGATTTAATAAGATAATAGGGTCGGAAGCATGCAGTACTTTCAAAAGGCACATTTTCTCCAAATTAATTAGTAAACGTAATGTGACTAATCCCAAATTAAATTATTTTCAGAGAACTACAACAATGTAACCTAATTAACATCTGGAAAACCAATTAGTTACAAATAATAAATACTTTTTTTTTTTATTAAGAGAGATTCTTGAATTTCCAGGTGTGAAATTAAAATAAGAGTGATGGTGCTTATTGTGACAAGATGAGACTGAGGAATAAAGAGAGTAAAGGTCTCAGGTAGAGGCAGGTACATGTGTATGTGATGGGGTTGATGTCTCAGGCAACTGGGAAGAGATATCTTTTATTGTTGCAGGAATATTACTTGGTGGCTGTGATATCATTTCCCTAGTTTTCTGGAACAAATCAACACAGATTTGACATTTCATAGCAGCAAAATACATTCCTTTCCAGAATGGAGTTCTGAGGACAGAATGAGCAGTTTTCTGGTCAGAGCTGAGCTGGCATGTTGTCAGGGCTGGTCTCAGAGGGGATCTTATTTCCTTTCCTTTCCTTTTTTTTTAACAGCTGTTTATTATTATTATTATTTATTTGATAGAGACAGAGAGAAATTGAGAAGGCAGAGGGAGAGAGAGAAGATAGGTACCTGTAGCCCTGCTTCACCACCTCTGAAGGTGGGGACCAGGGCCTTGAACATGGGTTCTTAAACACTGTCAGATTGGCACTCACCCAGGTGCACCACTGCCTGGCCCCTGCTCTTGTTTTCTTACACTGCTTCAATCTCTCCCAGTTGCTGGCAGCAGTATCAATCCAGTCTCTTGTTTTCACCTCACTTTCTCTCTGCTTTTTAGCAAAACTCTCTCTGCCTTTCTCCATCAAGAACAGGAGACTGAGAAGATGAACAGGAGAATGAGAAGATGAGCAGGAGAGTGAGAAGATGAGCAGGAGAATGAGAAGATGAGCAGGAGAATGAGAAGATGAACAGGAGAGTGAGAAGATGAACAGGAGAGTGAGAAGATGAGCAGGAGAGTGAGAAGATGAGCAGGAGAGTGAGAAGATGAGCAGGAGAGTGAGAAGATGAGCAGGAGAGTGAGAAGATGAGCAGGAGAGTGAGAAGATGAGCAGGAGAGTGAGAAGATGAGCAGGAGAATGAGAAGATGAGCAGGAGAATGAGAAGATGAACAGGATAATGGGAAGATGAGCAGGAGAATGAGAAGATGAGCAGGAGAGTGAGAAGATGAGCAGGAGAGTGAGAAGATGAGCAGGAGAGTGAGAAGATGAGCAGGAGAGTGAGAAGATGAGCAGGAGAGTGAGAAGATGAGCAGGAGAATGAGAAGATGAGCAGGAGAATGAGAAGATGAACAGGATAATGGGAAGATGAGCAGGAGAATGAGAAGATGAACAGGATAATGGGAAGATGAGCAGGAGAATGAGAAGATGAACAGGAAACTGAGAAGATGAGCAGGAGAGTGAGAAGATGAGCAGGAGACTGAGAAGATGAGCAGGAGACTGAGAAGATGAGCAGGAGACTGAGAAGATGAGCAGGAGACTGAGAAGATGAGCAGGAGACTGAGAAGATGAGCAGGTGTCATGCTGCGAAGCAGAGGAGAGAGAGAGAGGAGATCTGGAGCAGAGAGGGAACACAATTCTTTATTCACGTGAGCACCTCAGAGTTGGGTGAGAGTGCAGTGGTTTGGGCCACGTGGAGCTAGCCAAAATGGCTGCCTCGCACATCAACCTTCCCTGCATCTAGTCACCAAAGTGAAAGGCCAGCAAGAGAGCGAGGGGCAGAAGGAGAAGGGCTTTGTAGGGCAAAAACTGGGAGTGACGAGCCGGACAGGATTGGTTGGGAAAGGCACTCCAAGAACATCCCAACTCTCGTGGGAACTGGCACTAGCCCGAGGGGACATCTGCACAGCAAATAGGAGAATGAGAAGATGAGCAGGAGAATGAGAAGATGAGCAGGAGACTGGGAAGATGAACAGGAGAATGAGAAGATGAGCAGAAGAAAGGGAAAAAGAAGAGCAGGAGAATAAAACTGAGCAGCCCACTGACAGTGACACAGGGGTTCTCAGCTTTCAGCATGAAAGATGGGTGGATTTTACTGATTCAGAAATTAAATACTCAACAGTGAAGGAGAAAGTCACAATGTGTAGTGGCATGGGAAGAGCAAGGGCAAGACATATGGACGTGTGTGTGTGGTTGCCTGTGTGTGTGTGTGTAGTTGCCTGTGTGTGTGTGTAGTTGCCTGTGTGTGTGTGTAGTTGCCTGTGTGTGTGTAGTTGCCTGGGTGTGTGTGTGTGTAGTTGCCTGTGTGTATGCGTGTAGTTGCCTTGTGAGTGTAGTTGCCTTGTGAGTGTAGTTGCCTGTATATGTGCGCATGTAGTTTCCTGTGTGTGTGTAGTTGCCTGTGTGTGTTTAGTTCCCTGTGCGTGTGTGTAGTTGCCTGTGTGTGTGTGTGTAGTTGCCTGTGTGTGTGTGTAGTTGCCTGTGTGTATGTGTAGTTGCCTGTGTGAGTGTAGTTGCCTGTGTATGTGTGTAGTTTCCTGTGTGTGTAGTTGCCTGTGTGTGTGTGTGTAGTTTCCTGTGTGTGTGTAGTTTTCTGTGTGTGTTTGTAGTTGCCCGTGTGTGTGTAGTTGCCTGTGTGTGTGTAGTTGCCTGTGTGTGTAGTTGCCTGTGTGTGTAGTTTCCTGTGTGTGTTTTCTTGTGTGTGTGTAGTTTCCTGTGTGTGTGTAGTTGCCTGTGTGTGTGTGTAGTTTCCTGTGCGTGTGTAGTTTCCTGTGTGTGTGTAGTTGCCTGTGTGTGTGTAGTTGCCTGTGTGTATGTGTAGTTTCCTGTGTGTGTGTAGTTTCCTGTGTGTGTGTAATTTGCCTGTGTGTGTGTAGTTGCCTGTGTGTGTAGTTTCCTGTGTGTGTAGTTGCCTGTGCGTGTGTGTAGTTGCCTGTGTGTGTGTAGTTGCCTGTGTGCGTGTGTTTAGTTTCCTGTGTGTGTAGTTTCCTGTGCGTGTGTAGTTGCCTGTGTGCGTGTAGTTGCCTGTGTACGTGTGTGTAGTTTCCTGTGTGTTTGCCTGTAGTTGCCTGTGTGTGTGTGTAGTTGCCAACGACGGGGATGGCGGTGTTCAGCTATGGGCCTTATTAGAACTGGGATTCTGAAGGATCTCTTCCTCTAACCCACACTTAAAGCTGTTATTAGTGTGTGGAAGCTTTGTGATGCAGACAGAGGAAGTCAAGGCCTCTAGTTCACAGCTCTCTGCAGACACTCTGGTCTCTTCTGCTGCTGGCAGGGTGCTCATTCTGTTTGCACCCCCAGTTCCATCTGGTCCTCCTCAACTACCCGCCTTGGCTCAGTGTTGCTATAACAACAGGATCCTTTGCCCTCTCTCAGCTAGACACTGTGTTTTCCTGAATCTCTGTCGCTCCACATTCCGTTTCATCTGCCTCTAGCCCCAGTGAGCCCCACCCCAAATAAAAACCCAGTCAAGAGGAAAGCACAGAATCTTTTATTTTTTAACTTTTAATTTAATTTTTATTATTTATTATTAGATAGAGACAGAGAGAACCTGAGAAAGGAAGAGACACAGAGATGCCTGCAGCCCTGCTTCACCACTCTCAGACCAGCAGAACTCTTACTTCTCCTGGAAAAACTAAAACAGATCTGAAAGCATAAAAATAAATAGTAAATAAATACATTTTGAAAATTTAAATTCACACTTAACCAGACCTAAACAAGTTGGCTTAATACTCCTCTTTGGGCATCCTGTCCCCAAACTTCCTACTGTCACCAGGGCCAAAGATAAAGGTTTAGTCTTGGCATTCTACACAGAGCCATGTTTCACATGTAAGAGAGTGAGGAGGAGGAGGAGGAGGAGGAGGGGAGAGAGAGAGAGAGAGAGAGAGAGGAGGGAGAGGCCAGAGCCACTCTGGTACAAGCAATGTCAGGGATTGAACTGGGGGCTTCATGTGTCCTAGTCAGGAACTATACCATTGGGATATATTCAAGTGTGAGTTTGAAAATCGGAAATAGGGAGTCAGGCTGTAGTGCAGTGGGCTAAGCGCAGATGGCGCAAAGCACAAGGACTGGCATAAAGATCCCGGTTCTAACCCCGGCTCCCCACCTGCAGGGGAGTCGCTTCACAGGTGGTGAAGCAGGTCTGCAGGTGTCTATCTTTCTCTCCTCCTCTCTGTCTTCCCCTCCCTCTCTCCATTTCTCTCTGTCCTATCCAACAACAACAACAACAATAATAATAATTACAACAATAAAACAACAAGGGCAACAAAAGGGAATAAATAAATAAAATTAAATTAAATTTAAAAAAAAGAAAATCGGAAATAATCATTTCATTCAGTTGGTTTGTGTTGGTTGCGATGAAATCAATACGTTGAGGAAAGTCACTGCTTACTTCAGCTTTTTTAGCGTGAGGAAAGCTGTCTGGGGCTGGCCGCTCGATGACTGATAATTGGTGCGCCAGACGGCAGCTTTCCTTAGCACGTGCAAGGTGTGCTCAAAACAGTCTCACCTTTTTACAAAATGGGATCGCTGCGCTCTGCAGAGTCACTTGTCCTGGGTGAGTCCTTGGAGACCACTAGCTACAGTCAGAGTGGATGGGAGGGTCTCTGCACACACCCTCTATCAACTGGGGGGAGCAGGTGAGGAAGGGGAGTCTGTTCTGCAAATTCAAGAGCCTTGGATTGGTCAGACCTTGGAGTCCAACCTTCTGTTTTTGTTTGTTGGTTTTGTTTTTAATTTCTTATTGATTTAATAATGATGTACAAGACCATAGTATATATAGAGGGGTACAATTCCACACAGTTCCCACCACCAGAGTTCCTGTCCCAGCCCCTCCAGTGGAAGCTTCCCTGTTCTTTATCCCCCTGGGAGCAGGGACCCAAATTCTTTACGGGGAGCAGAAGGTGGGAGTTCTGGCTTCTGTCGTTGCTTCTCCACTGGACATGGATGTTGGCAGGTGGATCCACACCCCCAGCCTGTGTCTGTCTGTCCCTAGTGGGGCAGGGCTCTGGAGAGGGGAGGCTCCAGGACACATGGGTGAGGGCGTCTGCCCAGGGAAGTCAGGTTGGCATCATGGCAGCATCTGCAACTTGGTGGCTGAAGAGCATCATATATAAAGCAGGACAAATTGTTTAGTGATCAGGAACATATGGGTGAGAACCTGCAAGTTAGCTGTTGGGCTAAGGCAAAAATTAGTCAAATCATGGGTCCCCTTGGCAAAAATTAGTCAAATCATGAGAACCTGCAAGTTAGCTGTTGGGCTAAGGCAAAAATTAGTCAAATCATGGGATATTCCCCTTGGAATATCCCTAAAATAGATTTCCTAGATCCTTCCAACCTGAAGATAACCTTCTGTTTTAACCTAATAAAGAAAATAAGGGGCCGGGTGGTGATGCACCTGGTTGAGCGCACATGTTACAGTGCACAAGGACCCAGGCTTGAGCCCCTGGTCCCCACCTGCAGAGGGAAAGCTTTGCAAGTGTTGAAGCCGGGCTGAAGGTGTCTCTCTTTCTTTCTCCTTCTCTACCTCCCCCTACCCTCCTGATTTATGACAGTCTCTATCCAATAAATAGATAATAAAAAATTTAAAAAAGAAAAAGAAAATAGCTGTGTGAAATGTGGTTGCAAGCAGGCCCTGGAGTTGAGACAATGTTGAAGAGGGTAAGGGCACAGAAGGGGCTGCTGCGGCTGGTGGGGACACTGTCATCCAGAGAACAAGGGAAGATGTCCCGGACTTCCAAGATGTTTTCAGGGATGACAGAGCCTACACAGGCAGAGAGGTGTTTAGAGAAGTTCAAGGCTGTGCTTGGCTTCCGGATGCAGATACTGAGGGCAGACTTAATCATGCACAGGAAAAAGCATGGTGCTATGCTGCCCAGCGCTTAGTTCTAGTAGCTGATATTGGTTAGTGTGTTGGCTTGTGTGTAATTCAGATGGGGTGGCTGACGTATAGTTTCTATAGTTGAGATGTTGGCTTGTGTGTAATTCAGATGGGGTGGTTGACGTATGGTTTCTATCGTTGAGATGTTGGCTTGTGTGTAATTCAGATGGGGTGGCTGACGTATAGTTTCTATCATTGAGATCTTTCCTTTTCATTGTCCCAAGGAAAGTCTTGAATCACCAACTCCCAGCCAGGGAGGAGAGCACAGGGAGGGGATGGCGACCTCTGTGTACACAGAGGCTGAGCTGTGCGTAGAGAGAGTGCGGCCAACAGGCCAAGCTCTGAAAGCAAAGTCTACCGAAGAACAAAGGCGGGTGGCTTTGTGAACTCGGGTAGCTCACAGATGGTTAAAACAGAGAAGGAACACCTCAGCCAAACCAGTACCAACAGGGACACCAAGCCATGTTTCATTTCAGACTGTGTCCAGAGACACCAGGCCTGGGATGCTAACCTTCCAGCTCCAATACTCTGCCACCAAGTTGCAGATGCTGCCATGACGCCAACCTGACCTCCCTGGGCAGATGCCCTCACCCGTGTGTCCTGGAGCCTCCCCTCCCCAGATCCCTGCCCCACTAGGGACAGACAGACACAGGCTGGGGGTGTGGATCCACCTGCCAACACCCATGTCCAGTGGAGAAGCAATGACAGAAGCCAGAACTCCCACCTTCTGCTCCCCATAAAGGATTCGGGTCCATGCTCCCAGGGGGATAAAGAACAGGGAAGCTTCCCATGGAGGGGATGGGACAGGGAGCTCTGGTGGTGGGAACTGTGTGGAATTGTACCGCTGTGATCTTACAATCTTTTAAATCATTATTAAATCACTAATAATATAGAAGGAACTTAGACCATGCGAGCTAAGCTGCTCTCTCTATCTGAACAGTCTGAGAAACCCTAGACCTACGTGTGAACAACTTGGCCTTGGTTCCTCCTCCTCTATGTATAAGAGTCACAAAGTTCCAAAAGCAATGTGACCATGGGGCCTGTTAGTGGTGCACTTGACAGGACAGAGATGTTACCATGTGCAAGGACCAGCGTGCAAGCCTGACTCCCATCTGCAGGGGGACTCTCCCACCAAATTAGATCCATCA
Source organism: Erinaceus europaeus (assembly GCF_950295315.1). NCBI lineage: Eukaryota > Metazoa > Chordata > Mammalia > Eulipotyphla > Erinaceidae > Erinaceus > Erinaceus europaeus. The sequence continues at coordinate 1,122,218 of NC_080172.1, read as the reverse complement.
CCATGTACCAGGATCTGAAAGAACACCCCACTCCTACATACATACATACACACACACACACACGCACTCACACACACACTCACACACACACACACTCATTCACACACACTAATTCACACACACACACACACTCACACACTCACACTCACACACTCATTCACACACACTCACACACACACTCACTCACACTCATTCACACACACTCACTCACACACTCACACACACTCACACACACTCACAGATACACACTCATTCACATACACTCACACATACTCACACACTCACACACACTTACACACACTCACACACACTCACACACACACACACACACTCACTCACACACACTCACACACACTCACACACACACACTCACACACATTCACACACACACTCACACACACTCACACAGTCACACACACTCACACAGTCACACACACTCACACACACATTCACACACACACACACACACACACACACACACACACACACACACACACACACACACTCACACACACACATTCACATTCACACTTTTCTCCCTCTCTCTGTCCTCCGTCCTCAGAGTCCTTGGCTTTGCTGCCATCCACCAAGCCAGTCCAAGTTCTGCTTAGTGTTGCCCCTTCTGTCCTTGTTTCTCAACTTCTGTCCATGAGTGAGATCATCCCATATTCATCCTTCTCTTTCTGGCTGATCTCACTTCAAGCTCCATCCATGGTGAGGTGAAGAAGGTGAATTCACCATTCTTAACAGCTGAGAAATATCCCAGTGTGTATACCGACCACAGCTTTCTTATGGGCTTGTTTGTTTTTTGTTGCCGAGCTTGGTGAGCTCTTTTTGTATTTAGGTCATCGACCTTTTGTCTGGTGTGTGGCATAAAAAGATTCTCCATTCTGTAATGGGTCTTTCTATTTGGGTGGTGGTTTATTTATTAATTTTTTAGTTATCTAGTTATTCATTTTGCTGTGCAGAAGCTTTTAAATTTGATGTAGTCCCATTGATTTTTTTTTCTTTTGAATGGATTTGAGTCATTGAAAGTGCCTTTAAGACTTAGATCAAAAGTAGTTCTGCTCATGTTTCCTTTCAAAAAATTTGATAGTTTCTGGTTTACCATCCAGATCCTACGTCGGTTTGGAGTTTACTTTTGTGTCTGGTGAAATGTAGTGGTTCAGTTTCATTCTGCTCATTTCAACCCAATTTCCCCAAAACTGTTTGCTGAAGAGACTCTCTTTTCAACATTTAATATCGAATATTTTGATCCCCCTTGTCAAATCTGTGCTCTCGTCACTAGGGACCTGACTGTCCTATTCCTAGAATTCTCTCCGCATTAGCTCAAATAGCTGAAAGCAGCATCTGACTAGACCCCTGAGTCAGATGCCCAAGCAAGACTTGGCTTGGAGAAGCCTCTCCCTGTGCACTCTCTCCTTCTCTTTCTTGCTCCCCTTCCCTGCTGCTCTCATCGCATCCCAGCATTTCTGCGTCATGGCAGCAGAACAGGGAAGCCTCTGGGTTCTCCTTAAGGGAGCCCTGGTACCTTTCTGAGAGCATCCAGGAGGCCCCACCGGGCTCTGTGTGAGCACAGGGACCTAGAGGTGGCAACCCCATGCTGCAGGGCAGGTCCCAGCTGGGGCCCTTCACTGGCCCTCAGGATACAGAAGGCTGAGGCTGTGAAGGCGGCCTGCCCTCCCTCCCCGCCACACTTCCCTGTGTCCCTGCTGACTGCAGGTTTCTCAGGCATCACCCGAACAGGGTTAAGTTCCTTCTGGCACCACATGAAAGAGAAACGTGATCTCTGTCCCCGCCTCAGAACAATCCCGTGTTTCCTGATCGCCGTGCCTGTATTTCTTGCCTTTGGCATGAGCGGACTGACTCATGATCCTCGCGCTTCTCCCCTGGTGCTGTGGTCCCAGCTGTTCCCCCACATGTGTTCACACGCCCACACCCCTGCTGACAGAACAACCGTGTTCCATGTCGGGGTGCTGGGCTTCTGGCAATGCCAGGGCCCCCCCGCACACACCCTCAGTGAGCCGCCGGCCCACAGCCCTACCCCATCCGTAGCCACAGACCAACCAGAAATCTCTGCTGCCTGTTTTTTGTTTGTTTTCTCTGTGTTTCCTTCACTGACAGGATCATTTGTAAAACTGGTGATGGATGAAATCCTAGTCCTAGTAGGTGAGAGTGAGTGAGTGAGTGTCCACATGAGTGCAAGACGCACCCTCCACTGAGTCTCTATTTGTAGGTGCCTGAGATGCCCACAACGTTCTCAGGCCGAGAGAACGGACCCACCACACTGGCTCTAAGCGCCTGCTACAGGCTGCATTCAGCCACTGCTCTGTGTTTGTTACTTGACCCCCTCGGGCTGAAATGCGGGCTCTGCACTGACCCACGACGTGTGGGATATGTATGTGTGGGGGTGAAAGTCAGAAGAAGACACCTAGTCACGCCATCTTGGCCAAGTCTGACACTACTGGGGAGACGAAATACCGTTACGCTTGAGCGCTTACTGATCTGTTGTGTGGATGGAGATTGTCTGGGAATCTTGCTTCCTACCAGCTCTGTGACCCTGATCTCACTGTGCCTGTCTCTTCATTCATAAAATGGAGGTGATGGGGGGCAGGTGGTGGCACACCTGGTATAACACACACTACCAAGCTCAAAGACCCGGGTTCAAGCCCCCACTCCCTACCTTCAGGGGAGAGGCTTCACGAGTGGTGAAGCAGGGCTGCACCTCTGTCTCTCTCTCTCTCCCCTCCCCTCCCAATTTCTCTCTGTCCTATCAAAAGCAAAATAGAAATAAAAGAGGAATAAGGGAAAAAAGGGCTCCGGGAACAGTGGATTTGTAGTGCTGCCACCACGCCCCAGCAGTAACCCTGGTGGCGACACACAGCACAGTACAGTACAACACAATACAAGAAAATATTACTAGCTCGCACTCACCCTCTGGGGTGTCTCCTTGCAGGCGAGATAGCATTATGTTCATAGAGCCGGGCGTGGGGGGGGGGGGTCTTGTGGCACTTTACAAAGCCTATCTGATTTCTGCCATGTGCGTTTGGGGTAGATTATTATCCTTTCCCTCTCTTGTTTCCCCCCATCTGTGAAGATGAAAAAGATCCCCTATGAGTTGGTGTCTGATTACTACACTATTGTTTTTGGACATAAAAATCTGACGTTGGTCTTGCTTTTGCTAATGAAAAGTCTGCCACGTATCACATGCTGAGGCTTATAGATGTTCATGTTATGGACTAAACCATTTCAAATATTAAAAATTCAAGAGCTAGAATAAATCGATTACTCATGCCCTAAAGTCATTTCTCCCATTCTAGAGAGCTCTGGAGGAACTTGCCCCTCTGGGTCTTTGCAAATTGAGTTGTGTCAGTGAAGCCTCTTTTCACCACAACAGGGTGGGTGTTGAGGACCCAAGTCTGGCCGAGTTCTGTCCCAGCAAGGAGGCTCCTGCAGTGTGGCAGTCAAGAGGCGGCGTCATCAGCAACGGCAAGTCAGACATGGCGACGGTCAGATAGACTCAAGATGCCTTTAGAAGGAAGTACAATAGCCATTCGGAGACAGATCCTATTTGGTGGGAGGAATCAAAGAATCAAGATTTTTTAATATCTTGTTTAAAAGAATGGCTGATGGGGTCATTCATTCTAAGAAAGAAGCTGGTTAAGAAAACAACAACATTGTAGGGCTGGCTGGCCAGCTATCTCACCTGGACACTGCCTCGCCATGTGCACGAGTGAGGTTCAGGCCCGGTCCTCTCACAACGCAGAGAGCTTGGTGCTGTGGTCTGTCTCTTTCACTCTCTGCCTCCTTTATCACCATTGAAACAAACAGACAACAAGAAAACACAGTGTGTACCCTTTCAATTTCATTTCACATTAGAGACGATTCAGTCCGATGCACGTCCTGCCTTAGTGCTGATGACAGAGAAAAGCCACGTCCCGGCCGATGCGTGGTCAGAGGGAGACGGCACGAGGAGCAGCACTGGTCAGCACACGGGACTCTTTCCTCATGGTGCTAGAAACTGCTGGCTTCCCCGGTCATACGGACGCACATCTCCAGCAGTCAGCGCGGCACGACGTACAGTCCTCTCAGAGTCCCCCTTTGTCTATCTTCTCTTACTATCACGTTCAGTGAAAACACATGTACAGCTTAGGGGTGGCTGCGAGTGTTTCCACAAAGGCTGTTGGACTTGAGATTTGAACTCTGATCTCTTAATTTCTAGTCTACTTTCATTGTACCATGTTACTTCCCATTTATCCTTTATTAAAATCTATATTTAGTGAGAAAGAAGGATGTCACCAACTTGCATACAGATACTGGGCAGTGTGACCTATGCTTGCAGGCCTGTATGTCAAATTATGTTTTGGAAACAGGGACACATGAACTAAGAATGCCTTGTGCCTGTGAGTAATTGTATTTGTGACTGAATTTATTTTTGTATTACATTTATTTATTTATTGGCTAGAGACAGTCATAAATTAAGAGGGAAGGAGATAGAGAGGGAGAGAGGCAGAGACACCTGCAGCCCTGCTTCACCACTCATGAAGCCTTCCCCCTGCAGGTGGGGACCAGGGATTTGAACCTGGATCCTTGCACCTTGTAGCATGTGCACCTAAGCAGATGCACCACCACCGGCCCCTGACTGAGTTTCTTTAATATGTTTACTGTATGTGCGTTTCATGCACTGACAGTTCTAGTCCTACTGTGACTTGATGATCTTGTCAGATTTAGACATGGCTGTCTTTCATCCTCTCTGGGAGCCATTCAGAAATACTCTTCCTCCAATGTCCCTCACTGACATCACATGTGCAGTTTTGAGTGCAGCCAGCTTCCTGTGAAATATGACCCCAAGGACCAGAGTCCTCTTCTAGGCAGAAAAAGTAAACAGTACAAAGTGTTACTGTACTTGAGTAGTGATTAGTGAGCTCTCTCAGGAGCTGTAAAGAGATACTTTTTTTGTTGGTGCAATCCCACACAGTTCCCACCACCAGAGCTCCCTGTCCCATCCCCTCCATGGGAAGCTTCCCTGTTCTTTATCCCTCTGGGAGCATGGACCCAAATTCTTTATGGGGAGCAGAAGGTGGGGGTTCTGGCTTCTGTCATTGCTTCTCCACTGGACATGGGTGTTGGCAGGTGGATCCACACCCCCAGCCTGTGTCTGTCTGTTCCTAGTGGGGCAGGGCTCTGGGGAGGGGAGGCTCCAGGACACACGGGTGAGGGCGTCTGCCCAGGGGAGTCGGGATGGCGTCATAGCAGCATCTGCAATTTGGTTTCTGAAAGGCGGTCAGATATAAAGCTGGACAAATTGTTTAATAAACAGGAACCTAAAGGTAGGAATAGAGCAGATGAGAATAGGGGTCTTTTGTGGGAAGAAGCTAGGAAGTCTGTTTTAGGAACGCTCTGAGGAACCCATGACTTTAGTAAACTTTTTCCTGAGCCTGACAGCTAACATTCAGGTGGGCTAAAAGTATTGTCTGGAAAGATGGTGTCAGAGTCGAGACTAGAACTAGAAATCTGTTCCCCACCTGCAGGGGAGTCACTTCACAGGTGGTGAAGCAGGTCTGCAGGTGTCTGTCTTTCTTTACCCCTCTCTATCTTCCCCTCCTCTCTCCATTTCTCTCTGTCCTATCCAACAATAATAACTACAACAATAAAACAACATGGCAACAAAAGGTAATAAAATAAAATAATCAAAATAAAATAACTAGAAATCTGAATTAGGGCAGAGGTAGCTCCCAAACATGAGGAAAGTATGTAAGTACCGTTAATTGTTAATCTCACGGATCTGACCCAGGGCCCAGGTCTGTTCCTATTCAGCACAGGAGCCCATGTGCCCTCCGAGTCCCTGTCAGTCTGAGCTCACAGTCCATGGTCACAGCTGGGAACATTCTAGGCTGCTCTCATGTCAGGACCCGTCTTCCCTGAGGGGCAGAGCAGGCTGACAGCCTCCCTGCAGAGAGAGGGGCGGTTTCTTCTTCTGAGGTGTTGGCAAGCCAGGCACAGATTTCTGGGCAGAAGCTTCACACTTGGAAAGGGTAAGGAGCCCCAGCACTGCAGTGCCCGGCTGCCCCAGGCACACTTCTCCGCCTTGGCGGTTTTTGTAATCTGAATAAGGAAGTGGGCGGGGGCTTTGCTTCAGGCCACCTTTGCATCCACCGCCAGAAGGAAGGGCCCGGACACACCTGGTCTCCTTGCTCTCCAGCAGCTTCTTTCAAACAGCAAACACAGCTCAGCCTGTGAATTTCCACCCCAATGGCCGGCCTGCTTTTAAGGAACCGGGGACCACTTGATAGTTGAGGTAGAGGGGGGCCCTCTGAAAGAGGAAAGCCACTAAAATGACATCTCGGTCCCAAGGGCACATTTACTCCGCACATGATCCCCTGGGCATAGTGTCGCATGGCGGGGAAACAGGAGAGGACTCCGAAGGTGGATAATGGAGTTTAAAGTGAGCACTGAGGAGTGGCCGGGCAGCCGGAGCTTGTGCGCCAGCTGGGCCCTGAGCCGGGAGCTCGGCTGTGGAGGGAGCTGGCCAGGCGGAGCGGCCCTGGAGCCCTGCGCAGCCCCCCTTTGGGGAGAGATACGGGCTTTCAGAGACTCTCTGAGCACTTTTCTTTTCTTCCCTCCCTCCCTTCTTCCTTCCTTCCATCCTCCCCCCTTCCTTCCTTTCTTTTTTAAAGGAAAATGCTGGCAAAGTGCTGAACTGGGAAGCTAATTTAATTATAGTCTCTGATGAAGCACATCACAAAACTGAGCCATGAATCAGAACTGGCAGGAATATTTATAAAAATATGATTCCCAAAGGCCATCCTGAACTTGCCGAGTCAGTCCCCCACATGCCCCCCTGTCCCCGAGAGGGGAGGCAAGAGTGTCAACAGTTCATGCCCAAACCCTTCTTATGATATGACTGCAGAGGTGCCATTTTGAGGACTGATTTTTTTGTATTATTTTTATTTATTTATTGGCTAGAGACAGCCAGAAATTGAGAGGGAAGTGGGAGATAAAGATGGAGACAGAGAGACACCTGCAGCCCTGCTTCACCACTTGCAAAGTTTTCCCCTGCAGGTGGGGACCGGGGGCTTGAACCCGGGCCCTTGTGCACTGTAACATGTGCCCTCAACCAGGTGCGCCACCACCCTACCCCACCCCACCCCATTTTGAGAACTGAGATACTGCTTTCACCAGTTGAAAAGGGCCAGAACTGAGCACTTCTTTGCTTTCTGGTCTGTATCTTCTGCAAACATAGTCACTGCACCACAAAAGGTCCTTCTGTCTGTCCAAGGGAGACGGCACTTTGGAAATTCAGTGAGCTAAAGGAATCACATAGTTTTATCCCAAACCTGGTCTGTATAGCTGAGGGCACAGATCTTGCCCGGCTGAAATCACTAGACTGAGAGGCCTGAATTCCCATTTGAGAAACGGAAAACAAAAAATAAATCAAAGCACAAGTGTGCTTCCTTTTCTGTGGGGATTCTGCTACTTTCCGCTTGTGTTTCAGATCCTTCAGAGAGGTGGCAGGCTGAGAGGCAAAGGTGTAGGCTGGGGTTGAAGGGAGAATGGCCATGGGCTGTGGCTAATCGCCGGCTAGGCTCAGCTGGCGCCGGGCAGACACCTCCTCCCAGGTGGACTGGTGCTGTGAGCAAGGAGACACGAGGAACGCGAGACTCACGGTGGACCATCAGCATCCCTTGGCCTCCATATTGGGTCTTGACTGCAACATCATGGGAGGGGGACTGGTGCTGACACAGCCTGTTATTATGCTGCCTGGCAGGAGCGCATCGAGTTTCCTCATATTTCATGTGATCATTATGTGGTGGCACACCCGGGTAAGCACACAGAGTGCTAAGTGCAAGGATCTGGGCTCAAGCCCCCACCCCCACCTGCAGGGGGAAAGCTTCACAAGTAGTGAAGCAGGTCTCGAGGTATCTATTGATCGCCCTCTGTCTCCCCTCCTCCCTCAATTCTTCTCTGTCCTGTCCAATAAAATGGAAAAAATGACCACCAGGAGCATGGATTTTAAGTGCGGTCACCAAGCCCCAGCAGTAACCCTGGAGGCAAGAAAAAGAAGAACCTTCACTTCTTAAAGCTTTGCATATAATTTATGAACTAGGGTCCGTAAGCTTTGCATATAATTTATGAACTAGGGTCCATAATCTTTGGGTCCAGGGGCCAGAGGGAGCAGAGCAATCTGCTTAGAAGGACAAAGAAAACCCCTCACAGAAGATCAGTTCACCAAGGAAGGAAAAGCTCGTGACTTACCCTCCTCTGTATGTCCTTTCAGGACAAGTGCACATTGGCCGTATAAATCAAAGGCGGCGCCAGTGAGTGAGGGCTTGGAAAGACAAGATGAGTAGAGGAATCCTATCACTTTTAAGAAATGATTCTATCCCAGACCTACTGACCAGCTCTTCACAGCTGAGCAACACTGGACCTGGGCAGCATGGCCATTATGACATACTTGCAGCTAATTCCACTAGTGATCTATTGAATAAAGTCTAAAAATATGTTCGAAGTTCCCACTCATGGAAAGAAATGTCACATGATATGGATGTGCTAATTACAAGATAATTACAGGAAATACTGAAGGGTTGATTCATAGGGCAGTAAACATCATCTGGCTCTGGAAACTCATAATTACACGATGACCCTTTCCCATTCTTGTCTGATGCTCTTTCTCTGAGCAAAGCACAAAAGGGAGGTTCCTTGTGACCTTGTGGCCCAGAGTAAGTGGGGGGCCGCTTTCTGTCCCCTGTGACAGCATTGTGATGGGTCCCGCCAGCACCCAGCCCGGCCTCCTGCAGGGCTGCCGTCATGGCCACCAGTGCAATGACCACGACAGGATGAGATGGTGGACAGCTTCATGCTCCTGCCGCAGGCAGAAAGCACAGGCTCCCTCATCTCCAGGCCCCTCCAGTGTTGGCAGGCACCTTCTTCTCAATAGCCAGTCCCTGTCTACCCTTTATGGGTATCTGACTTCAAATTGTTCAAATACTTTTCTAGCAGAGTTAAAGGGCAAGAAAGAAAGAAAGAAAGAAAGAAAGAAAGAAAGAAAGAAAGAAAGAAAGAAAGGAGGGAGGGAGGGAGGGAGGGAAGGAAGGAAGGAAGGAAGGAAGGAAGGAAGGAAGGAAGGAAGGAAAAAGAAATAACTGGTAATACACCCACCACTGGTGGTGGTCCTTAGCTAATAACTGATGGACAGATGTAAAGACCCCGACTCCTTCCCATGATTCAGTCAACACACTGACTGTTTTCCAAACTCTCCTTCTAGAGTTTCCTTATCATTGTACCTTTTCTTGGCTTACTGGCGTTCCTGATCCCACTTTCCCATTTCCTCATCTCTCTCCCTCTTTCCCAGATTTCCTAGAAATAGCTCCTCCTAAAGCACTTTCTCGTGACTCTTTGAGCACTGCCTACTTTTAGGGATCTCAGCTGATGACAAGGAACTTAAGGTTGCTACCTATTTTGCTCAGTCTGTTGGTCGTGTTAGCCTTGACCCCCCTATCTCCACAACGGAAACAGACACACTGATCTGCTGTGGCTCTTGCAAACAGGCTAATGTGTGTGGAGTCAAGTCTTTGTTGTGGATTCCTCTTGTTAGTAGCTCTTTCCCCAAGGCCACACATCCTCAAGCTCTGCACCTGGCCACTTGGCCTACAGTGGAGGCCGGCAGGAACATTCATGGTCACACTGGAGAAGCAGGTCCAGGCTGCCTTTTGTTGGGAAATTGTGAGGATATGGTTGAGCTCGGCAGGGCTCACAAAGCACCCTGCATTCCTGATACTGTGGCCATTAGATAAAAAGAAAGGGAGAGATGTCGGGAAATTGTGAGGATGTGGTTGAGCTTGGCAGGGCTTGACCTGAGGAGTGCATCTATCATGTCAGTCTCTCTCTCTACTGAGAGGTTGAACAAGAAGGGACAGGAGTAACCCCAAAGGTTTGCCCCGTCTTATCAGACTCCCTGCCTCACAAAACACCCTGCATTCCTGATATATGGCCATTAGATAAAAACAAAGGGGGAGATGTCGGGAAATTGTGAGGATGTGGCAGCGCTTGCAAAGTGCCCTGCATTCCTGATACTATGCCCTATCTACATAATCATTGTTTTGCCTGAAAGATCCCCACCCATCCCATTCCTCTGATCTATCTTCTTTCTACCCTCAAGACCCTCCCTACCTGCAGGGTATTATTAATCCCACCAGTTAAAACCCTTGCAACAGTTGCTAAGGACGTTTCTACCTTTCCAGTCCCTTTTGCCTTTCTCTGCCCCTTTCCTAGCCATTTCCATTTCCCTTAGTTCCATCTGCTCTATTTCTACCTTTGGGTTCCTGTTTATAAAACAGTTTGTCCTGCTTTATATCTTACTGATTTTCAGCCAGCAAGTTGCTACCATGATGCCATCCTGACTTCCCTGGGCAGACGACCTCACCAACATGTCCTGGAACCTCCTCTCTCCAGAGCTCTGCCCCACTAGGGAAAGACAGAGACAGGCTGGGGGTGTCCACCTGGGTCCACCTGCCAACACCCATGTCCAGTGGAGAAGCAATGACAGAAGCCAGAACTCCCACCTTCTGCTCCCCATAAAGAATTCTGGTCCAGGCTCCCAGAGGGATAAATAATAGGGAAGCTTCCAATGGAGGGGATGGGACACAGAGCTCTGGTGGTGGGAACTGTGTGGATCTGTGCCCCTGTTAGCTTATAGTCTGGTTAATCATCACTAAATCACTAATAGAAATTGTTACAAAAAATGTGATATCATGTCATCTCAGTTCTGCTTTTCTTCTTGCTTCCCTCCACTTCCTTTCCCAAAACATCACTTCTGCATCTTCTGTTTGCTCCAATTCCATTCTTTCAGTACTTGAGCCAAAGATGTATTTATTTTCTCATTTTTTCAAACTTCTTCTCTCATCTGTATCTTCAGCATGATGGCCTTCAGCTCACAAAGCAAATATGTTGTTGTTCATGTATTAGATGTGAAGAGTTCTGTCCTGTTATTAAGCTAGCATGAGCAGAAAAGGTCACGAGGAGATGGTGTGATGACTGAGGTGCCCATGAAGAGTCCATTGAGAAGTCTGGAGTTGTTATGTTGTAGGACACTGACTGTATGATGATTCTTTCCCTTCTTGAAGCTCTTACAGCCGGCTCCAGGTAGACCTCCTGGGAGTAGGTAATTCATTTACCTTGTTTTAATTTCATGCCTAACATACAGATAATTTGAGTCTTAGAGAACCACATGCTTACAGCGTGTCTGAAAGGAAAGAGCTTTCATCTTCTGTAAGTGGGTAAGACCCCCATGGGAATTTCAGATGAGATAAGGACATTGACGAAAACATCCTTGACAGGACAGTGCTCTCATTCTCATTATAGTCTAGGTGCAGTCAAAATGAAAGGACCTCCCCCTAAAGTTGGCTAAGGATTCTTGAGTGAAATGAATTGTGGTGCACCTGTCAGCCTGCGGTGGCTGCTCTGGCCCTGGGCCAGGTGATGGCAAGGCGGCCGTCCCACTGGGAGCGACTCCCGTCCTTGGCCACCTTCCTATTCATGCCATACCAGCCTTTACCGTTTCACAGTCAGTGTGGTATGATTCGTGTTAGGGCAGGGCCATGCCTGCTGCTGTTTGCCTGCCACTGTATTTGCAGTGCCTCGACCAGAGCATGTGGTGCATGTTTAAGATACATGACTTAAAAAAATATTTTTATTGATTTATTATTGGATAGAGACAGAGAGGAATTGAGAGAGGAGGAAGAGATAGAGAGGGAGAGAGACAGAGAGACACCTGCACACCTGTTTTTATGAAGAGAACACAGTGACTTCTAATGAGGTCAGTTCAAATGTTTGCAGATGTAGGGGTAAGTTGAGTCTTTTATCTTACTTCACAGCAAGAACATAGACCTCAGACTCTACCAGATTTTATCACGTTGAAATCCTTTATGAATGTAGCTTGGTGTTAAGAAAAGTAGCAACACCCTTTCCCCCAACTTGTAGTAGGCTAAAGATGTAGACACCAGCGCCAGTTTCATGTCAAAGTCTTTAGAGCTAACCAGGTGATCAGTGTTGGACTCCCAGGCCCCAGCAATGTGACTACACACACACTGACAACAATGGAGGTGAGTATAGCAAGTGATCGCTGGCCCACTGTCCAGCTCGCAAAGAAATTGCTTAGATGAGGGCTATAAAATGCTAAATGAAAAATTCTCTTTCTTCTAAAATCTTCAAAATTCCTAGCTCTTTTTCATCTTTGGAAATTAGGAGAAGCTAAGGCTTGGACTGAAGCCACAAGCTGAGTCCTTCCATCCTAGTCTCCTGTCTCCTTGCCTCTCAAGGCCTCCAAGCCCAGTGCTAATAGGTTGCATATGGCGCTAACTGAACCTCTGTTCTTGCCCTACCATCAGCTCTGCCAAGACTCCCTGACTTTCAGTATGTCTCAGCCGTTCCTGGCTCTGCTTTCATGTGATCTGAAGCACTCTCATATGAAGCAGGACGGTCTGCAGTGCAGCTCTGTGGAAAATGTGAAACATCAGGCATGAGATGTATTTTTCAAATCTGGATTCTGTAACCAAAACTTGGCTTGTTTGCTGTCTGGCTGATAAGGACGAATGAAAGATGAAAACTCTGCTTGGCTGTCTCCAAGAGAGGGTCCGGGCATTGATCTTAAAAGGGACGTTTCAGATTAAAGAAGTGATTCAACTGGACCACCCCATTTGCTACCTATGGGTAACCTTTCCTACAGTTGGAACTGTCTGATACTCAGATAGTCTAGGAGCTGGAGAATGGGAGGGGTCAGGTGCAGAGTGACCTGATCTCAGACTCCAGAGAAGCTAAGGCCTGGGAGAGGACCGAGTATGTTCTTTCTGAGGCAGGAAGCCTGTCTGTCCGCTGTGTCCCCAGAGATGGGAGAGGTGCTCTAGCTGGGGGGGGGGGGGGGGGGAAGGTCTCATTCATCTTCACCAGGCAGGTCTACAATTGTTTTAACCTACAGCTAAGTTCCTTCTTTCTTTCTCTCTCTCTCTCTCTCTCTCTCTCTCATTTTTTCTCTCCTTTCTTTTTTATTTTTTTGTAAAAGTTTTTTTTTTTTTTTTTTTGCTGTTGACCCTTTGTGATGGGTAGGATTGAGCAGGGAATTTTCATTAGTCTGTGGTGTGTCTGCTTTCCCTCTGTGGAGGCAAGATGTCATCCTGTCATGTCTGTTCAGAGTTTACTAGCCTCTTGCTGATTACTCTTTACAGACCCCCACAAGGGAGCTGGGGCCTGTGAGCACGGCCCCAGACACACGGCAAGCTCGCGCTTAGCTGACTAGCCCGAGTTGGCGTGGGCCTTCTTTTCTCCTGACTCTTTTGCATAGTGTGTGGGATGGTTGTTTTTATGTAAAATATATTTTCTGTGACTCATACATGTTTCTACATATTTTTTATTATTTCTTTATTGGGGGATTAATGGCTTACAGTCGATGGTGAAATACAATAGTTTGTACATGCATAACATTTCCACCTAGAAATACAACCCCCAATGGTCCTCCTCTGCCATCATGTTCCAGGACCTGACCCCCCTCCAACCTAGAATAGTTTACTTTGGTGCAAATGTTTATACATGTTTAATCATCTTATAAAAATCACAAATTTTGACCCTGACCAATAGAAAGAAAAACAAGTGCACTGCTTACTCCATGCCTGCACTGTGAATCCACTACTCCTGGAGGCCATCTTTCCATCTTGTTGCCTTTGCTGTTGTTACTGATGTCTTGTTGGATAGGACAGAGAGAGATGGGGAGAGGAGGGGAAGACAGAGAGGGGGAGAGATAGACAGACACCTGCAGACCTGCTTCACCGCCTGTGAAGTGACTCCCCTGCAGGTGGGGAGCCGGGGGCTCAAACCGGGATCCTTATGCCGGTCCTTGTGCTTTGTGCCATGTGCGCTTATCCCAGTGAGCCACTGCCCGGCCCCCCATAAACCTCTTTAACATGCAATGTATTCTGATTTATTTTATAAAAAACGTAGTCAAAGGGTTAGGGAGATAGCACCAGGGTAGCAGGTAGGGCTATCATGTAAGAATCCCAGGTTCAGTCCCCTGAGCCATCAGTAGCCAGAGCTGAGAGGCACAGTGGCAAAAATAAAAGGGGGCTATACAAGCTATGATCTCACCACATGGTGAACACCACATGGACGGCATGACTCACTGAGGGTTGTTCAAAGCACTGTGCTATCATGGCTGACTTCAAAGGACCAATGGGACGTTGAATCAGAATCTTTCCTACTCTGCTGAAAGTAATGGTGTGGTTCTCAACTCCCTGATATGAAAATCACCCATTCTACCTGGCAGACTTTCAGGACCAGGTAAGTCCTGCCTCCTGGTCTCCACGTCTTTATTTGATTTCTTTGTCTCTCTCTCTCTCTCTCTCTCTTTCTTTTAACTCTTGACTATGGGCTGAACTCACTGACTGACCATTAGTTAACAGAATACAGAGCAGCTGATAGAACCCATTTTCTGTGACTAACTCACAGGTGGCTGGCCGATTGCCCTTCTCACACTCTCACTTAGCATCTTCTGGTTCTCCTCTCAGGCTTTCTCTGATAAGCGACTCAAGAAAAGCCCAGAGAGTAAGGGACTGGGTCTAGGGCTCCCTGTCATTTTTATTCCTAAGCACTGTTTTACTACAGAAGCATTCCAGTTGAGAGTATTTATAAAAAGACTATGTTTGATGATTTTACTGGAGAAAAATGTTTTCGGAAGCCAGCAGAATAGAGACATGTAGGATGTACATGGTCCAGCAGAGGCTATGATGGGCGTATTTCTGAAGGCTCGGTGTCACAGTACTTGCTCGTGGCCTCTGCCTCCCACCTGCAGTCACTTCCTGAGTGGTCTCAGCTGTCTTCTGGGTCTTAGTAGTAATACCCCAGTGCTGATAAGCATCCACAGATATGTCTCACGTCTGGAACACTTCCTTGGATTTCAGTTGTCACTCCAGCCCACTCACCATCTACATTTGGATGTCTTAGCATCTCAAACTTAATACATCAGTCTTCAAATTCTCACCCTTCCTACTCTACCAGATGAAAAGAAAAAGGTAATTCTACCCTTTGGTGCTCAAGCCAAACTTAAAAAAAAAAAAGAAAGAGAAAAGAAAGGAAGAAGGAGTTATTCTTGGAGTTATTCTTGATACCTGTATTTCTTTCACAGCTGCACCTAATCCATCAGCTGAGTCCCATAAATGGCTCCGTTAAAATAATGGAGGATCTGGCTGGAGCCTTCAGCACCCTACATCTCTGGTCTCTCTGCTCTGCCTCTGCCTCTGGACAGTCCATTCCTAGCGCAGCCGCAGCCTCCAAGGAGACCTCCCAGTAGAAGCTAATTCCCATCGCCTCTGCTCGCGACACTTCAGTGCCTCCATGTCACTTGAAGTAAAGCTTCCAAACGCAGCACCTGATTCCAGCTACTCACCTGTCCTTGGCCGCCATAATCTCCCCTCTTCCTCCTCCAGTGAAGCCGACTCAGTCTTCGCGTCTCCATGACTGAGGCGAACGTCTTTTTCTTCCACGACCTGCGTGCCTCACACACTCCGCTTTTCAGGTCTTTGCCAGACACTCGTAGGACTTGCTGCCTAACCGTTTCTGTAAATCTTAATTCCCCGCTCTGCGAAGGCTCCCCCCACTGCACTCACTGTCTTCTCTGTATCCAATCCTGCTACTGTAGGATGCCTGCCCCGAAGTGGCAAAGCCCAGGTCTGCCTCCCAGCACTGTGGCTGAGCTCCACAGGGGAAGACCATCAATCTGTATCCGCAACGCCCATGAGTTCTTGTCGGCTCAGGCATTACTATTAGCCAAGTGCACTGGAGCACTCCCTTTTTTTCAGCACTTTCTTTTCTTTTCTTTTTTTTAAATGTTATTTATGTTCCACTTTATTTGAGGGCAAATGATGATTTACAAGGCAGCCATTGTCACATGAGTACAGTTTGATGTCTGCACGACAAGTGTGTGTGAGCCCCACTCCCCGCCTGATGCCTCCTCCACGCCTTGCCCTGAGCACCAAACACTTCTCAGCCTGTCTGCCTCCCACCTGGCAGGCTAGTCTGTGCCAGCCTGTGTTTTCCCTTCCTCCCTTTGTTTATTCACCTAGTCATCCCTGAGCACCAGAAGCTCAAAAGTTTAGCATCAAGACTAATCTCGGGAGTCGGGTGGTAGTGCAGCAGGTTAAATGCAGGGGGCGCAAAGCGCAAGGACCGATGTAAGGATCTCTGTTGGAGCCCCGGGCTCCCCACCTGCAGGGGAGTCGCTTCACAGGCGGTGAAGCAGGTCTGCAGGCGTCTGTCTTTCTCTCCCCCTCTCTGTCTTCCCCTCCTCTCTCCATTTCTCTCTGTCCTATCCAACAATGACGACATCAATAACAACAATAATAACTACAACAACAATAAAAAAGAACAAGGGCAACAAAAGGGAAAACAAATAAATATTAAAAAAAGACTAATCTCCAGAGAGACAGAGAACAGTTACTCTTTTTGTCTTTAATTCAAAGCACAATTGTGTTAAGTCTAATTTCCTTTCTGGTTATCCTTCTCTCGTTTTGCGTTTGTCTCACACACTGCTGGTAACTCGGATGCCCGAAGGGAAAAAAAAAAAAACGTCTGGTATCTGCATGGTCTGAAAGAATTAGAATAATTTAATTCAACAGAGATCTCTCCCGTGATTAACAAACGTGGCACTTCTGCATGCAGGAGGCATGAATGCACGTGTGCGAAGCCAGTTAGTCACAACAAGGAATAATAAACCTTTGAGAAGGAAGCTTTAGAAACATTTTGAAATCTGACTCATCCTCAGACTTTGAGGAATCCTCCCAAGACCCCCTCGCTGTTAGCTTGGAGCAGCTGTTTCAGAAGACCTGTGCTTTCCCTAGGCAAGGCTGTTTATAAATAATACTAGCATTGATTAATATCCAATGATCTGCACGGATAACGGAAAGGAATGCTACAGTGAGAAGCCAACAGCCACGGACACGGCTGCCGCATTCCTTCTTGGCGTCATTATGCGCCAAGGGGGAGCAAAGGCCTGCTCGCTGACTTAGAGACGGGGTCTGATCACTACTTGGAGTTTCTTGGCACGTGCTCCTTTGGGGCTTAATCTTCTGAATACTTGAATGTAATTACATGTGGTTTCTTGAAAGAGCCTCAAACAAAGCAAATCATTGAAGGAATGTTCCCCAAAATGGATCATTTAGAGGAACGAAAACTTAGTCCCTGTGGAGCGGAATGTATCTTTAAGGAGACGTTCTTGTAAGTTGCTGGAATTTTCACAGCACAAGAGATAATAATCCTGTGAAGTCAGATTTCTCCTGACTCATGGTATATGAACGGACCAAACTGTTGCTTACCAATAGTTCTCTGTGGTGTGACAAAGCAAAAATCCACACTGAAAGCATGCAGCCAGACCTCAGTTGCTGAAGAGCTGAAAAAAGAGAGAGAAGGGGGGGGGGAAGAGAGAGAGGAGTGGGCATGGAGATGGCAAGTCAACTCTATGAAAGCTGACTTAGTAGAGGGGGCATAATGTCACAGGGCTAGTGCAGCTGTTTTGAAATGTATAGCTTCCTTTCTGACCTCTGTCTTAATAATACTAATATCTCAATATTTACTGACTATTTCTATGGCCCAGGCACATGAAGTTCTAAGAGATGAGCATATTGTCATTATCATTTCTATTTTACATAAGAAAAAATGGGGAACTTGGGGCTGGCACACCTAGCTGAACACACAAAGCACAAGGACCCGGGTTCAAGTCCCCGGTCCCCACCTACAGGGGGGAAGCTTCATGAGTGGTGAAGCAGAGCTGCAAGTGTCTCTCTGTCTCTCTCTTCCTCTCTATCACCCCCTTCCCTCTTGATTTCTGGCTGTCTGTATGAAATGCATAAATAAATAAAGTAATTAAAATATTTTAACGAATGTTGAAAAGCTCACCAGACTTCAGGTATAGTTTCACAAACATACACGCCTACGTAGCTGTATCAGCCTCGGGAGCCCTTGTGCCCCAGGCGTCTGTGCCGGTAGCCGAGGCTTCACTGCGTCTGAAGCATCTTCCCTGCAGGCGGGGAGTGGAGGCCGGACCTAGTCCTTGCACATGGCGGCATGTGCGCTCGACCAAGTGAGCCCCCACTGCCCGCACCCCATTGCCTTGGCCGACTGGGACTTGCTCTAGCTATGCTTCCAGCCTATAAAGGTGACATGAGACATGGTTTCCTTTGCCAACCAGTCTAATGGAAACAAACAGAAGTATTCCTCCAGTTCCTTAAGAACTCAGGGGCAGTGGGCTTTCCCAGTGTGTCTACAAAGCTACTCGTTTAGTTAGGAGTTCAGCTTTGTGCCTCTTTAAGATGTCTGATACGGGGGCAGAAAGAAGGAAAACTCAGGTGTTATGGTGCTCACCCCCTCCTTCCATTAAATTTAAAACAAATATTTAAAAGCTGACTTATAAAGAGTGGATTCATACATGTGTAAGGCACCACACACACACACACACACACACACACACACACACACACACACACACACGAGTCTCTAGAATGCGTCCTTATCAAAACACCTCCCCACTGCCGTCCATTGCACCTTTTTTCACCCCTGCCCCCACATTGCCCTTTGGTAAGCTCAGTTCTGAGACCAGTCTAGGGTTTTGGTTTGGTTTGTTTTCATGTGTTTTATTCCTTTGCTTCTTTTTTTTTTTTTTAAAGAAAAAATATTATTGATTCAGTACATTTTATAAGAGCCTAAGATTCTGTTAGAGTTCTACACTGCACCTTTGCCAAGGTCCTGTGGACTCCTCCTCCCTCCCCCAACCTCTGCAGTTCTCACAGACCCCTGGAGCTTGGAGACGCTCTGTTTTATGTATGTATGTATGTATGTATGTATGTATGTATGTATGTATGTATTGCCTCCAGGGTTATTGCTGGAGCTCGGTGCCTGCACTATGAATCCACTGCTCCTGGAGGCTATTTTTTTCCTTTTGTTGCCCTTGTTGTTATTATAGCTGTCGTTATTGCTATTGTTATTGCTGTTGTTGTTGTCGGATAGGACAGAGAGAAATGGAGAGAGGAGGGGAAGACAGAGAGGGGGAGAGAAAGACAGACACCTGCAGACCTGCTTCACCGCCTGTGAAGCGACTTCCCTGCAGGTGGGGAGCCGGGGGCTCGAACCGGGATCCTTATGCCGGTCCTTGTGCTTGTCACCACGTGCGCTTAACCTGCTGCGCTACCGCCCAACTCCCTGGAGACAGCTGTATTACTCTTTTTTTGTTCCTCCCAAGTCCATATATTTTAATTATTTCTGATCCACAAAATAACAAAAGCATCTGGTAGCTGTCTTTTACCTCCTTTCCCCTTTCATTAATAGTCACCTCCAGTGTCGTGGACGGAAACAGGGTCATCTTTCTTATTCGCATTGGATATATATCCAAAGGCCTCTTTATCTAGTTGTCCACCAGTGGATATTTCAGTTCCCTCCCTTTTTGCTGTTGTAGATAATGAAGTCATGAACAGGAGGAGGAAGATTCTGCGCATTCTAGGTCTGAGCCCCTCTGGGACCCTCTCTCCCTGCACCTGTGTCGGTGGCCACGTCGACTCCATGTTTCCTAGTGTTTGCTGTCTGGCTGACTTGACTGCAGATTCAGGTGAGGTGCTAAGGTCCCCTGCTCCTCCGACACTGTGGTCTCGTCTACTTTTTCATTTGGCACGCATCTGTTGATGAGTGTTAAGACCTTTTGATAGAGGGATCCATTGATAATTACATAATGTGTATCCCTTTTGTTTTTTTAACTTGAAGTCTGTTTTGTCTGATGTAAGTGTGGCTGTCCCTGACATTTTTAGGCAATTATAATAAGTACCTGGTTGTTTTCCAGCCTTTTGCTTTGAACCTGTGTTTGACATTGAAACTTGAGTGGGTCCCCTATAAACAGCAGAAGGTAGGATTTTATTTTTATGATCCCTCCTATAAGTTAGGGATGTCTGATTAGTGAATTCAAGTGATTGGTGATATTATGTGTGTCTGTTCTAGTTTACAGTGACTTTTTCTTTTTTAAAATCATTGTTGTTTTCTTTATTTATTGGATGGAGACAGCCAGAAATCGAGAGGGAGGGAGAGAGACAGAGAGACACCTGCAGCCCTGCTTCACCACTCGTGAAGCTTTCCCCCGGCAGGTGGAGACTGGTGGCTCAAACCCGGGTCCTTGCGCGTTGTAACATGCTCGCTCAACCAGATGCGCCACCATATGGCCCTGTAACTTTTTTTTTCTGAGTGAATTCTAGGCGTTTTGCAATGTGTCTCTGTTTCCTTATTGTCTCCTCTTGTGGTTTGATATCTGCCTTCCGTATTGCGCTCAGGGCTCATGTCTCTTCTAGTTTATTGCTCTCAAGTCTTGAGGTTGCCATGCCAACCACATCTAACTCCACAGCCTGTTTTAACTTGAAGGTGAGTGGACCGGACCGCGAGGTGGTTCACCAGGGAGCCCACCTGCCCACCTGCCTTGCCGCGCACACGACTCAGGTTCCAGTCTCAACCCCCCACAAAGCCAGGGCAAGCCGTGGTGCTGTGCTGTCTCTCTGTCTCTCTGTCTCACTGTGTACTGATCTGGAACAGAGAAGCCCTGGTAATCACATACGAAAACCACAAATTGGATTCAGGTGACTTTCAAGTTCGTTTCAAATGCCCCTATTATCACTTGACCTCTCTCATCATTTTAAATTCTAGGTACCACACTACTTCCAACTGATGTTTCTTTTTAATTTTTTTTATTATTCACTTTATTTATTTATTAGATAGCAATAGCCAGCAATATAGAAAGAGATAAGAGAAACAGAGAGACACTTGAAGCCCTGCTTCACCACCTGTGAAGCTTCCCCCGTGCAGCTGGGGGTCAGGGGCTGGAACCCGGGTCCTTGTGCACGGTCACGTGCTTTCAAGCAGGTGCACCACCACCTGGCCCCTTGATGTCTATCTACCTTGTGTAGATTTCCTGACTCCAATGACACCCTGCAGAACCGAGCTGCTCGGCTCTCGGCCCTTGGGGTCTCCCTCCGCTGAGCTCTCTGCTTTCTTTCTTTTTTTTTTTTTTTTGTATTTTTAAAAAAATTTCCCTTTTGTTGCCCTTGTTTTATTGTTGTAGTTATTATTATTGTTGTTGTTGTTACTGATGTCGTCGTTGTTGGGTAGGACAGAGAGAAATGGAGAGAGGAGGGGAAGACAGAGAGGGGGAGAGAAAGACAGACACCTGCAGACCTGCTTCACCGCCTGGGAAGCGACTCCCCTGCAGGTGGGGAGCCTGGGGGCTGGAACTGGGATCCTTCCTCAGGCCCCTGCACTTTGCGCCACCTGCACTTAACCCGCTGCGCTGCCACCCGACTCCCAGCTCTCTGCTTTCTTCAAGCTTCCCCACTGGCACAGGAGATGGTGCTGGGGCTGCACGCAGCCGGGGAGACCTCTTTCTGTGTTGCTGCTTGATTGCCTGAGGTGAGACTCTACTCCACTGGTTTCTCCCCAGGCTGCACCCTAGCACCACCCGGAGAGTTCAAAGCTAGCACTGCCCCAGCCCCACAGCAGTGTCTGCAGCTGCAGCTGGGATGGTCCTCCCAAGGCTCTCCAGGAGGCCCTGACACTGGCCAGCACTCAGCTAATGATTCACTCGCTCCTGGAAAGGCAGGGAGGGAGAGAACCAGTCACACTCCACAAGTTTCTCCCCCCCCCCCCGGGCCAGATGTGTGCAGCTGAGGGACCCTGCCCCTAAAAGACTTTATTTTATTCTGGAAACATCCACTGGCTGCAGGGTACCCTCCACCCTCACACAGTCAGTGTTTCCTGCAAACTCTGGGAGTCAAGCTCCTCAAAAACACGATCCATTGCATGATCCAGTGCAGCTGGGTTGGGCTGCACTGGCAGAGTTCACATGCCTCCATGCTCAGGTTGCTGGGCAGCTCAAGACCCTGGTCGTCACCTGCAAGGGGAAAGCTTCACAGCCGCTGAAGCAGAGCTGCTTGTGTTTCTCTCTCTGCCCTTCTCTCTCTTTAGAAAAAATTTTAAATTTATTTTATTATTGGATAGAGAAATTAAGAGGAGAGGGGGAAATAGAGGAGAGAGACAGAGAGACACCTGCAGCCCTGCTTCACCACTCATGCAGTTTTCCCCTGCAGGTGGGGACTGGGGGCTTGAACCTTGTTCTTGCGCACTGTGATGTGAGTTCTTAACCAGGTGTGCCACCATCTGGTTCCTTCTCCCTCCTATTCTCAATTCTCTTCTTAATTTCTCTCTCTTTTCAAAAAAAATTTATTATCTTTATTTGACAGAGACAGACAGAAATTGAAGGGGAAGAGAAAGAAAGGGAGAGAGACAGAGAGTTACCTGCAGCCCTGCTTCATCACTTGTGAAGCTTTCCCCCTGCCGATGGGGGCCAGGGGCTTGAACTTGGATCCTTGTGCACTGTAATGTGTGAGTTCAACCAAGTGTGTCAAGTTGGATCTCAGATGTTGTAATCTGCTCATCCTAGGTCCCATAAAACTTAGTACTTTGCATCTCTACTGGTGCTACTGCTGGGTTACGGCAATTATGGGCAAATCTGTTTCCAGACCTGCCTCTGCAGGTTGAACTGTACGTAACACCATGGGGGTGAGGTCGTGCTGCGCCTGGCCAAGCACACATCCCAGTAAACAAGGGCCTGGGTTCACACCTGGGGAAACAGGTCTCTCTGCCTCTCTCCCTTTCTATCTCCTCTCCCTCTCAACTTCTCTCTGTCTCTACCTAACAAGTAAAAATTAAAAAATAATAAAGCTGAATGACTTGAATTTAAAAAAGAGAAAAGAGATATTTTTTTTGAAGAAGATAGCATCAAGGAACAGACTCTGTCCCTGGGTGGGACCCACCTGCTGGGCCACGATGGTGGGTGCAGGGGGCCGTGTTTTCTGGTGGGCGCAGGAGGCCGTGTTTTCTAGTGGGCGCAGGAGGCCGTGTTTTCTGGTGGGCGCAGGGGCTCGTGTTTTCTGGTGGGCGCAGGGGCTCGTGTTTTCTGGTGGGCGCAGGGGGCCGTGTTTTCTGGTGGGCGCAGGAGGCCGTGTTTTCTGGTGGGCGCGGGGCCGTGTTTTCTGGTGGGCGCAGGAGGCCGTGTTTTCTAGTGGGAGCAGGAGGCCGTGTTTTCTGGTGGGCGCAGGGGGCCGTGTTTTCTGGTGGGCGCAGGGGGCCGTGTTTTCTGGTGGGCGCAGGGGGCCGTGTTTTCTGGTGGGCGCAGGGGGCCGTGTTTTCTGGTGGGCGCAGGGGGCCGTGTTGTCTGGTGGGCGCAGGGGGCCGTGTTTTCTGGTGGGCGCAGGGGGCCGTGTTTTCTGGTGGGCGCAGGGGGCCGTGTTGTCTGGTGGGCGCAGGGGGCCGTGTTGTCTGGTGGGCGCAGGGGGCCGTGTTTTCTGGTGGGCGCAGGGGGCCGTGTTTTCTGTCTAACACAGGAGCTAAAGTTCTGGGAGCCTCTTTCCTTTGAGGGCCAGTGTGCCCACGGTTGGCAGATGTTCGCACTTCAAACAAGCAAGGAGCAGCTTCAGAGTCTCAGAGTGGACCCTGTGTGCCGTGCTGAGCAGTGTGCTGCGACCCGGTGACACTGCTCCAGCTGTCGCCCCCATGTCAGGGCTGATAAAGGCGGGTCCTGGCAAGGCCATGCCAACTCCTCCAGCTCACACACCTCTAGTGAGAAGCAAGCCGGATGTCTGGCTCCAAAGCTGATTCTGTCAAACCCATGTCTACAAGGCCTCGGTACTTGGTGCTGTGCTAGTCCAGTTCTTTCCACAATTACTGTCTTGCTTTAAGGATTTATTCTACTGATTTAACATGAGAAAGATGAGAGAGAGAGAGAGAGAGAGAGAGAGAGAGAGAGCAGAATACCACCCTCCTGCATGCAGTGTTTGTGACCATACCAGAGCCCAGACTTGCAAGCTACCCACTCTGCCAGCTGAGCTATCACCTTGTCGCTGTCACTGTTTCTCCCGCCTGCCCCCTAGAGCATGGTGTTATCTTCAAATCTCGGTGTTAACAGGCCCGGCTGTCATAACGTCCTGTCCATCCTCCCCCCAAGTGTAACCGACAGCACTGGCTGGGCCTCTCAGCCCCCAAGACAACCTTAGGGACTGTGAAAGCAGAGTCCGGACGGCCAGGAAACCAGCTCCCTTGACCAGCATCAGCACGCACGTGGCAGCTCTGATGTGACTGACCGGATATGTTTGCTGGCGGGTCCTGTCAGTCACCCACCATGACAACGTCATTCTTGGCAGGGCCCAGAAAGAGCATGGAGTGGCCGCAGCTCTCCTCGGCTGGCCAAGCCCAGTTAGGGCTCCTTGTCTTTCGTGATGCTGAGCAGACGTGACTGGAAAGTTCCCTGAGCTGCGCTGAGCTCCTCTACCTCTTGGGGTCCGAGTTTTTGTCTAGAAACCTAGTTTTTGTCACCAGCTGGTCTCCGTGAATCCCTTTGAAACCGCTCCCTGGAATGGGAGTTATAATGGAGCCCGAGAAAACTGATTCTTGGGGAGACAGACCTTTGTGCTGGACTCAAACCCCTGTGGGGAAGGTTAAAGCTCTTCTCTGTTTTAAAATTTCTTTATTAGTGATTTAATGATGAGCAAGATTATAAGGTAACAGCGGTACAATCCCACACAGTTCCCACCACCAGAATTCCCTGTCCCATCCCCTCCACTGGAGGCTTCCCTGTTCTTTATCCCTCTGGGAGTCTGGACCCAAAATCTTTATGGGGAGCAGAAGGTGGGAGTTCTGGCTTCTGTCATTGCTTCTCCGCTGGACATGGGTGTTGGCAGGTGGATCCACACCCCCAGCCTGTGTCTGTCTGTCCCTAGTGGGGCAGGGCTCTGGGGAGGGGAGGCTCCAGGACACATGGGTGAGTGCGTCTGCCCAGGGAGGTCAGGTTGACGTCATGGTAGAGTCTCAGCTTGGTGGCTGAAAAAGTATTAAGATATAAAGCAGAATAAATAGTTTAGTAATCAGGAACCTAAAGGTAAGAATAGAGTAGATGAGATTTGGGGTCTCTGTTTTGGAAAAAGGTAGCAGCTCTTCTAATATTGTCAGTTTCTCCTGGTTTGGGGACTGCCAAGAGGAATAGGAACAGAATTTGGGGAGGAGTAGCAGACATCAAAGGACACACCGGATTCTATCTAGCTTCAGGAAGGAAAACACATCCTCTTGAAGATAACACCTCTTTATTTTTCTTTGAACTTGTTGGATCTTGCTTAGACTAAGGACCTGGGGACACCCTACATCTCTCAGAGCGAAGACAGGTCAGTGTGGAGGTATGCACCAGGTAGGCCGAGGACCTCTCCCCAGCTGCCTGTCACATGATCTTGACGTGCAGCCCTGACTCGGGCCCTTTGGGGGACGTGCTTGTCCTGCTCCAAGAGCCCATAGAGCCCTGTCTGTGGTCACTCTGGGAGCTCAGAGGAACATTCGCTCCCTCCAATTCTGTAGAGAAGAACTCACTGCAGAAGTGTGGCAACTAGTCTGCAAGGAGTTTGGTAAAAGCTGGGATCCTTGGCCATGCTATTGCAAGTTGGATTTTTGTCAAGGGGATTGTAATTTCTACATTGGCCGGAAAAGTGTACTACTTAGCAAATCATGGAGAAATGAAGGTCATTTGTACAATAGTAAAGCCCTTCATTTTAGAGTTTCTGCAAAAATAATTCACTTCTGTGTTGCCAGTACTATTTACCCTGAGTGATTGTTCGCAGTTATTTTGCAGATTACTGGTGTGTGTGTTTTGATTTCTGGCATAGATGCTGTCTGGGAGACTTGGAAACTGAGTGAAATGTTGGTGAAACAGCCATTATTTTCTAGTTGATTTTTATGACAATCAGATCTCGTTACCATGGAAAAACATCCACCAGCTGGATTTTGCATTGGTCACTATTGCAAAGAAGGCTGGTCATTCTTTCCAGCTCCATAGTGAACAAGGACTCCGGTGTGCTCGCTCTACAGTGTTCTGGAACCGCTTAGTGAGCAAAGCAGATGAGTCTCTCCTCTCAGGGCACACTCTCTCGGAGGCGGAGGAGACAATAAAAAATAGACAAAAGACGGGCCAGGTGGCAGCTCACCCAGCAGAGCTCACACTCAGCCTGCCTAAGGACCTGAGTTCAAGTCCCTGATCCCTACTTGCGGGGGGCGGGGCGGGGGGCAGGGTTTCTGAAGTGCTGTAGCCATCCTGAAGGGATCGCTCCTCTCTGTCTCCCTCCCACCTTCTCTGTCTCTCACCCTCCACCAAAAAAAAAAAAAAAAAGGCCATTGGGAATAGTAGCATTGTCATGCTGTGTAAAAGCCCTAGTGAGAACACTGGTGGCAAATAAATATACGTGGTGAAGGAAAACAGAGTGGAGTATGTCCAGAGGTGACAAATGTGAAGGGCTGTGTAAATTAAAGTAGGAGATGGAGAGGGAGGAGTCAGGGCTGGAGGTGGTGGGACTCGGCCAGGAAGGCTTCTGGAAGAAGGAGGCGCTCTAAGAAGATTCTGAAAGAAAGGAAGGAGTAAGCCGCGTGGACAATGAGAACGAATAGTTCATAAGAGACAGCATCAAGTGGAAGGAGCCTGAGGCAAACAGTATAAAGAAAAGCTTGGGGGCGGGGGGGGCAGGTGGTGGTGCACCTGGTTAAGCGCAGGCTTTACAGTGTGCAAGGACCTGGGGTTCAATCCCCTGGTTCCCACCTGTAGGGGGGCAAAACTTCGCACGTGGTGAAGCAGGGCTGCAGGTGTTTCTCTGTCCTTCTCCCTCTCCGCCTCTTCCTCCCCTCTTAATTTCACTCTGTCTCTGCCCAATAATAAACAAATAAAATATATTTTAAAATAACTGAAACATTTTTAAGAAGGAAGGAAGGAGGGAAAGAAGAAAGGAAGCAAGGAAGGAAGGAAGGAAGGAAGGAAGGAAGGAAGGAAGGAAGGAAGGAAGGAAGAAAGAAAGAAAGAAAGAAAGAAAGAAAGAAAGAAAGAAAGGGAAAGAACGGCCTGTGGGACAGGGCTGTGGAGAGCTGTGGGAAGAGGCGTGAAGCAGCCAGACGCCAGGTTGCCCGGCCTCACAGGCTCGGCCCCACCTGCTTCCCCCCTGTTCTCCCACAAGCGTCTCTGCCTGGCCTCTTCCTGGGCACAAACACCTGCTCCCACACTCCCGGAGACTTGCTTCTCTTCCACCTCACGGCTGATTTCTCTGGCTACAGCCCTGGCTTAAGCTCCTTGCTGACACCTGGAGCCCTCAGTTCTGCAGGGGTCTTCTGGGGCTGCCAGGTTGGACCACATCAGCTCCTGTCAGTCCCCTCCTGGCCCTGAATTCTCCTAAGCAAGGTCACAGCCTCGGGGAGCTTCCTCTCTATCTGCTACACACTGAAAGAGTGCACAAGGAGTCCAAGAAAATACTTGTGACAAAGTGTCTCTGACTTTACATTTACAGCCTCAGGAACTCTATTAACTCTGAAGGTGGGGAGCGGGGGCTCGAACCCAGGCCTGTACACATGGTAACATGTGAGCTCAACCCAGAGAGCCATCGCCCGGCCTCTGATACAAGAATGATTTAAGCTAGAAATTGAGCACTACTAAATTTCAGAGCTTGCTCTGTCAGCCTTTCCTTGTTTGGTTATGGTTAAGAAATAATGCTTTTTCTCTTCAAGTCATTCTCAAGTCCCTCTGAACTTGAAGAACAAAATAGAGGCTTTTTAATTTTACTCCATAAGTGACTTTCAAACAATGAAAACATAAGACTCTAATGTTCTCTGTCTCTAGCAATAAAAAGGAAAATGAAAAACTGGTTGCCAGGAGCAGTGGATTCACTGTGCAGACACCAAACCCCAGCAATAACCTTGGTGGCAATAAAATAAAATAACAGTAATAGAAAAGAACGAATGAACCATGAGCTCAGCTGATATTATCTTCCCAAAGCTCTATCTACCTAGTCATGGAACCGTTCCTTTGTTATCTTACAATCTTCTTTTTTTTCATTATTTTATTATTTATTTTCCCTTTTGTTGCCCTTGTTTCATTGCTGTAGTCATTATTGTTGTTGTTGATGATGTCGTTGTTGTTGGATAGGACAGAGAGAAATGGAGAGAGGAGGGGAAGACAGAGAGGGGGAGAGACAGACAGACACCTGCAGACCTGCCTCACCACCTGTGAAGCGACTCCCCTGCTGGTGGGGAGCCGGGGGCTCAAACCGGGATCCTTACGCTGGTCCCTGTGCTTTGCGCCACGTGCGTTTAACCTGTTGTGCTACCGCCTAACCCCCACAGTCTTCTTAATCATTATTAAATCACTAATAAATTTTCTTTTAAAAAAAAGAAGTGGTGGCCAAAGAAAGGAGTGAAAGACAAACTTCCTAGTGAAAAAAAAAATAATGGTACCTTCCTCAAAGGGTCCTTTTGAAAAGTCTTGAGTTTATAAATAGTGACTAATTGAGCTCCAGGAAAATACACTGGCTCTGCGTCGGGTGATTTGCGTCTGCTCAGGAAGATGAATGGCGAATAGATGAGCCAAACGCTGTAGCCTAAATACTCGCTCCAGGACAACACTCAAGCTGGTTTTTTTTCAGAACACAATTCAAAACATTCCTCCCCACTGCCTCTCTCACTGCACATGACACGCTTCCCCTCCTCCCTCTCCAACAGGAGCCCCCAGAGTGACCTCACCTCTTTGACACATGCAGCTTTCTGATCCGTGAGAATCCTGAAAGGTCTTTCTGCTGGGCCTGCTCAAAGGTCTCCTAGCAAAGGCTTGCTGTGCCCACAGGGAGCCTGCCGCACTCACGCCCCCAGCCCTGGACCCCAGGCAGGGAGACGCTGGGACAGATCTTGACCCCCAGGCTTGTGTTTTTGCGAGGAACCTCTTACATTCCAGAGAGCTGTTGTTGTTGGGTAGGACAGAGAGACATGGAGAGAGGAAGGGAAGACAGAGAGGGGAAGAGAAAGACAGACACCTGCAGACCTGCTTCACCGCCTGTGAAGCGACTCCCCTGCAGGTGGGGAGCCGGGGGATCCTTATGCGGGTCCCTGTGCTTTGCGCCATGTGCGCTGGGCTGTGTGAAGGTAAGCAGCAAACAACTTCTCGGTGTGTGCACAGGAGACAGGTATCCGCTCCTAGCGCTGGGCAGAGAGCAGCTAGCAGCAGGGGCTGCCAACCAGGTGCGGCTCTAAGCAGTCGGGGGGCCCCGTGCAGCCTCCCACAGCAGCCCGTCCCCTGTGGCTGAGTCTAGGCCGTAGCGGACTGGGCAGAGCTCTCCTGAGTGCACGTGGATGTGGGCCGTGTTTCCTTGGATGCGGTGCTTCTTTCCCATGGCTGCTTCATGTAGATGGAATGGGAAGAGAACACCCTTCCCACCCTTCCTTTGTGGCAGCTCGGAGAACTCTCGAGAGAAAGTCAGAGAGCCTCTGGGGCACTGGTCCAGAGCAAAATCAAGCTGCCTTCTAGCTTACATGCGGTATGACTTCATGAGCTTTTATGGTCGCAAATAAGCAACATCCTGATCTTTCCGAGTTACAGCAAAGAGACTCGAGTTGAACAAAAGGCCTTAATCGCTTTTTATTTATTAAATCGAGACAGCTAGAAATTGAGAGGGGGAGGGGGAGACAGAAAGGGAGAGAGACAGAGACACCTGCAGACCTGCTTCACCGCTCATGAAGCTTTCCCACTTCAGGCAGGAACTGGGGGGCTTGAGCCCAGGTCCTTGAGTGTCGTAACACGTGTGTCCGACCAGGTGCGCCGCCACCAGGGCCCCCGAAGGGGTGTTAATATGAAGAAAGTATCGAGATAGTCAGGGGGATTTTAGAGAAGAAGAAAAAAGCAAATGCCAGAGAAACGAAGAAAAATGAAGGAGAAAGAAAACAAGCAGGAAGTGGCCGTGGAGCGAGTCTGGGAGCGTCGCGTCGGCCAGGCCGGAACTGCTCTAAGTGGCGGCTGGGATCTGCTTCCTGTCACAAACCAAGCTAGATGTCTATTTTGACACACATATCCTGTGTCTCTTGGCATGCAGTGGGTTCGTATCTCTCACCAGATTTACTGAAATCACGGAAAGTGGAGTGAGATGCCTCCTGCTGGTGTGTGTGTGGGGGTGCTAACACTTGGCCCTTAGCCCGTCGCACAAGTTTACAGCTTTGGATTATTTTTGTTTCTTGTGGTCCTGGAGGCGCTCTCTTATCAAACTTACATTCTCTGAGTAGCTGTGTGTCTGGAGGCATGTCAGCATTCACAGAACCCTGCTTTGATGCGAATAAAAATGGACACTCTTGGCCCAAGTGTTCAGGAAGCCCTGCAAAGGCTTCCTATGTCGTGTTAATTGTCTTTCACCCAGAATTCACTTCATTCAGCTTTGGAAAAACTTACCCTTTCAATAGGCAAGCCATCAAGCCCCACAGTGTGCCAAGCTTCCACACAGACAGCCTGGCATCTTTTCCTTTCTTTTTCTTGGTGACTTAATATTGATTCACAGAATTACAAGGTAACAGGGATACAACTCCACACTGTTCCCACAATCCCTTTCTGCATCCCCAATCCCTTTATTGGAAGCTACAGTGGTTCTCCCAAGGTCCCAGATATGGGCTGATTATTTTTTCTATAACTCTCTGTCTATATTTGTATATATCTGCCTGGCACCTCTCTCTTGCCTTTCACCGTAGGAGTTTCATATATATATATATATATAATTATTAACTTTATTTAGCTAGAGACAGCCAAAAATTGAGAGGAAACAGGGAGATAGAGAGGGAGAGAGACAGAGAGACACCAGCAGCCCTGCTCCACCACTCACAAACATTTCCCCCTGCAGGTAGGGACCAGAGGCTTGAAGCTGGGTCTTTGCGCACTATCATGTGAGCCCTCAGCCACGGGCAGCACCACCTGGCCCCTTAGATAAAATGTTGATGCAACTGTTTTATTAAATCTTCTGTTCATTGAGTGCTCACCTGCACCAGGCTTGTCTGCAGACCCAGAGGGACAGCTCAATCAGGGCCACCTGAATGACGTTCCAGGCCAGTCCCGGCCTTCACTGCACCAGGTGAAGCCTCAGCATCCTGACACCTTTCCCTCAGGCTCTGTGTCTCAGTCTCTCTCTTTTTCTGTCTGAAAAAAAAAAAAATGTCAGCATGGAGCAGTGAAGTCCAGCAATGCTCAAAAACAGGCCACAGGAAACAAGAGCCTTCTACCGGTGGCAGACCTGTTCACGCAGAGGCAAGGCAGACACAAGACCACAATTAACCAAACAATTCGGTTTGGTCTGGGAAAGGGAGTAATTGCACTTAGAAGGGCTAAGTATAAACTAAAGAGAGAGGCGATCCAAGAACACCGTGTGCTGCATTTCCGTGTCTTCCGATTGATTCACAGCAAGGAGGTCGTGACATCGCCCCGTCCTCTGGAGGTGTGAGGACTCGGCATCCCGAAGACTAAGCTGCCTGCACCTCGGTGCCCCGCTCCCCAGTATTCTGCTCGAACCCTTTGTTCCACAACTTAAAAGTGAGGACAAGGTACAGCAGAGAGTTTAAAGATTCCACATTCACATCTCTGGTCTGGTTTGGCTTCTCGTGACACCTGACTTTGGACTCCACTCCTTACCTCTGCTGCCATCCCCAACTCTCTCCTGGTCCCACCACCTTGGAAAAGAACATTATACCCTTCTGCAAACCAAGAATTATTTCCTCAAGGTTTCTCTTTTCGTCAGACTCCCCATGAGGTCTTTCCTTCAAGAGTTAATCAACGTCCAATTCATCAAGCAAACATGGACACTGGTTCCTCAAAAATGAAGCTTTAACCTGAATCAGATGGTTATTCTTCCCTCCTTGAGATGTATCAGAAAACAACCTGAGCTTCTCACAGTGGCTTAACTGTGTGGAGGGTTAGGGCTCCTGTGTGTGGCTGTACTTGCCTTTTTCCCACGCTGACCCGTTGCTGTCACTGTCCCGGTGTGTGGTTCTCCTCTCTCCAGGCAATAACTGTATTTCCAGCATGTTACTGCTCTGGCCTTCACGACCCAAATAACCAGCCTGGCTTTCCTGTGACATCCTGTTCTGCCCTGTCACTCCTCACTCGACAGCACACCTTCAAATACGGGGCAGAGATTCCGATTCTGCAGTCTAGGCTGGGGCCTGAAACCATACGACTCCAGCAAACTCCTGGTAATGTCAGTGCCTCTGGCATGTGGACCACACGGAGTGCTGGGAGGTGACCAATAGATATTTGCTGTTGGAGGTTTTCTGCCCTTCCCAGTCCCCAGGGATATGTGCAAGTCGGTTATTATTGGGAGATATTTGACTCAAGTATCTTATGAGGCTTTTATTTTTATTAAAATGTCAAATGGACAGTAATGGACCCTGCCTGGGAAAGGGTGACGTAATAAGTGACTGTTTTTGAGTGGGCTTTTTTTTTTTTAATCTCTTGATTTAGAGTTCACATCATTCCTTAGAGCAAAAAAAATTCAGATATAGTACTGCATATAATTGATAAAAACAAAGACCCAGAGTCTCCCAGCCAAGTCTTTATTTCCTGTGGACACCCTGACACAGTAAGTAACACACACTCAGGATGAGTTGGCATGCCAGGGGTCACACGCTGCAAATTGCTCATGGGTCTTTGTTTTGTAAATTAACAAAATGAAAAATAAACACAGATCACAGCTGGTGATACAACATTTGTCGTGAATGGGATAGAGATCACACCGTCCTGTATGAGGAATCTTTGCGATATTGTCATGGCCAGCCAGCAAAGCCTTGCTCTGTGCCTGCTACCTGTGAGCCATGTTGTACAGGGATCAAGGTGAAGGATGGATGCCCACAGAAGGCCAGTAACCCAGCGCAGCACAGAAAGTAAGAGTCTAGAGCGTCTGGATCTCTACGAACTTTTCCAACCCAGTGTTAAGCTGCTCCCCGCTCAGCACTAAATAATAGGAGAAAGCTATGTACGCCGAGCTGTGGTGCAAACAATGTCCTTGGTAGAATATAAGTTCAGCTGCTTCAGAAACTCAAGTCCAAGAACAAAGAAAACAAAAGAAGGAATAAATCACTGAGATTACATAAAGCTGAAAAAGCTCCACTTACCAATAGAAACTGTCATCAAAATAAAGGGACGCTCTAAATAATGGAGGCAGGTCTCTGCACATCGTGCATCCAGCAAATGGCCAATCTCCGAAGTGTCAAAATACACACAAAAGTCAGCAGCAACAACAGGACAGCCTCAGTTAAAAATGGGGGAGAACATGGACAAAATCCTCACCAAGGGAGTTGGGCGGTGGTGCAGTCGGTTAAGTACACATGGCACAAATCACAAGGACCAGCATAAGGATCTCAGTTCGAGCCCCCAGCTCCCCACCTGCAGGGGAGTTGCTTCACAGGCGGTGAAGCAGATCTGCAGGTGTCTGTCTTTCTCTCCTCCTCTCTGTCTTCCCCTCCTCTCTCCATTTCTCTCTGTCCTATCCAACAACGACATCATCAATAACAACAATGTTAAACAACAAGGGCAACAAAATGGAAAATAAATAAATATTAAAATTTTTTTAAAAAAAGAATCCTCACCTAAAGGATATAAAGATGGCCAGTAGATATGGACAAAGTTTAAACTCACTGGCTATCAGAGAAATGCAAATAATTTTCCAAGATGGTTTTCTTGTCTTTTGGAAGGTAGATTTTGGCCTCTGGAAAATAGTCAAGTAGCACCCAGTGAACGGGAAGTGAACTGGTGCCTTGGAAGGAAGAGTGTTTTCTATAAACAGTGTATGTATACCTGGGAGGTCTTATCTCCTTCAAGACACAACAAAACACACCAGTTAAACAGCAGTTATTCAGGGGACTGTGTTTGCATAACAAGCACCAAAGGTTGAAGACACATCCACACTGGCCCAAACCAGCCAGCAGATAGCAGATGATGAAGGGTAGGAAGACAAGTCTTTGGACGTGTCAGACACTGATCCCCAGGGTAGGGAGATAGATTTATTAGTCTCTAAATTCCCTCAGTTCAGCCATGGATTATCTGGGAAATTGGAGGTCTGAGGTGAATAGTTCAAGAAACATGTCTCACAGAAAGATGTCTCCACCTGGAGGAATGGCTGTGTTCCAGCGTTAGTCCTTCTGGATTTGTTCATTGGATTTGGCCTTGCAGTTAAGGCAGCTCAGCGTAGACGCTAGTTAGTGGTTTCAAGTCCTGCAGAATTGGAATTCTACTCAAGGAAAGGTTGGCCAAAAAGTAAATTCACGTTCTCAAGAGATTTAGCTCTACTAAAGTGAGGAAAAAAAGAAAAAAGAAAAAAGAAACACACATGTTTAGCTAAGCTGGAGAGGAAGCCCCAGATTCTTTATGCCTAAATCCCATTACTTAGGGTGGGAGAGTCAGGTCTGACACGCTGAAGCTCTCCACATACCAAAAAGACATTGGGTCAGATAGTTCTTTAAAGATCATGTTTGATATTTTAAAACTTACTTTTACTTATTTGTTGGATAGAGACAGAAATCAAGAGGGGAGGGGAGATAGACAGAGAGACAGAGAGACACCTGCAGTCCTGCTTCACCACTCACAAAACTTCCCCCCTGCAGGTGGGGACCGGGGATTCAAACCTGGGTCCTTGAGCACCGTAACATGTGTGTTCCACCAGGTGTGCCCCACCCCCCCCCAGGCCCAAGAGGGTGTTTGTAGGTGAAGTCGTGTGGCTACAAATCCCGCACCTTAGGCCTCACCTGAGCACCGTCGTCACAGGGTTGTAGGTAGAGGTGAATCATAACTTCTCCCTCCCTGTGAGAGACGCTGAGGCACTGTCTGTTGCACTGTCTGTTGTGAGTGAGCGGAGCTGTGGCCAGTGGGTGTCAGACCGGAGAGTTGTTCCCATGCCAGCAGTGTGGGGATTGTCCTTCAGTCTGCGGCTGCTGCTTCCCGGCTGTCCAGTGCGGCCGGTGAGGTTCGAGGTGTCTGGGCTCACCCTGCACTTGGGAGGAGGCCCCAGGACCTCACAGGACCTGCAGCGGCCCCAGGGAAGGGCTGCTGTACAGACGGCGGAAGTCTGCTGCTCGGCAGGAGGGATGAACAGGAAATTCAAAAAACATGGGAAGGCTGGGGGCAGGTGGCGGCACACCTAGTTGAGCGCATATGTTACAGGGCACAAGGACCCGGGTTCAAGCCCCTTGTCCCCACCTGCATGGGGAAGCCTTGCAAGTGGTGAAGCAGGGCTGTGGGTGTCTGTCTGTCTCTCTCCCTCTCTATCTCCACTCCTCTCAATTTCTGGCTGTCTCTATCCAATAATAAAGATTAAAAAAAAAAAAAAGCCATAGGGACTTAGTTACAGGGAAGCCTTGATTCTTTCTTTCTTTCTTTCTTTCTTTCTTTCTTTCTTTCTTTCTTTCTTTCTTTCTTTTGAAGCAGGATTATCTTAATAAAAGGATAAAAACAGTGGGGGAAAATCACATGTTAGATTTTCTGGCCCTCTTCTTTCAAAAACTAGAATATACAGACATACTCTACCAGGGCATGGATGGTCCTGAGAATTTTCCACTGTCATCGTTTACATAGTCAAATTAAAAAGTAAGAGTCTAATTAGAAAACTTCTGAGCCTGGGTTATTCTTAAATATTATTTTCCTTTGCTTTGTGTTGATTGTTTTTTAGTGTTGCATAGCTAGCAATACAGTTTACTGAAGACTTGCTGTAATACTTTAGCTGTTTTAAGAATGGAACCAGCAGGGCAGAGGGTAGACAGCATAATGGTCATGCAAAGAGACTTTCTCGAGCCCAAGGCTCCAAAGAATGGAACCAGTAATGGCTGTTTGCTGGAAGACATAAATATAGAAGCCTGACCATTTTTCATTCTGTTTTTCTGTAGGTGATGCCACTTTCCTTTAGATAGCACAGAGCAATCCAGAGGCAAGGTGCTTCTCTCTCTGAAATGAACCCTGACCTTGGCCGAAGCTTTAGACTTTGATGCCGGGGGCACCAGCAGTTCAGGCTCAGTCCCCAGCCTCACCACCACCCAGAGCCTACTGGTGCTCTGACTAAGACGAGCAAACAATCATTTCAAAGCCCATGGGAATAAATGTCACGCAGAATCCAGATTGGATCTGAAGCAGAAAAGGAGCACCAGTGGGGAGGAGTGGGGAGGGGGCAAAGCCTGGGGTGCCTTGATCTTACAGCAAATACACTGCCACTTCTTAGTTTCGCTAAATGCTGTTGGGCAGTTGAATGAAAAGCATGTCTGGGAACATCTCTGAACTATCTCTGGAGATTCTTTGTTCTTCCTTTTTTTTACTACTTTTATCTAAAATTACTGTGAAATAAAAAAACTATTAAAAATCAGTAGAAGCAAATATCTAGCATAGAAGTCAGATGGGGGTGCACCTGGCTGAGCACACACATTACGGTGCACAAGGACCCGGGTTCAAGCCCCTGGCCCCCACCTGCAGGGAGAGAGCTTCATGAGTGGTGAAGCAGGGCGGCAGGGGTCTCTCCGTCTCTGTCAGCAATCTGGCTGTGGGGTTGTAATGTAGAGTGTTAAGTACCATTCTTGTTAGAGGGGCGCGGGGGACTCACCCGTGTGGATGGCACCAGCCACGCGGCTACACTGCCTTCGTGCGCATCAGTGGAGGACACTAGTGGGTGGGCTGTGTGTCCTGCGACTCAGCCTCTGCTGGTTCTCTCTCTGTAATCCTGGCTGCCCTGTGACCACTCTAACCAGAAAGCAAGTTCTGTCGGTGACCAGAGTGAAGTGAAGAAGGCCTGGGGGGGGTTCTATTCCTGCGTCTTGATGAGGCTCAGCTGCCATGTAGAAATCTGACTCACCTGCTGGAGAGCCATAGTGACAGGGAGCAGCCTGCAGTGTTGCGAGGGTTTTAACTGGTGGGATTAATACTGCCCTGGAGGCAGGGAGGGTCTTGAGGGTAGAAATAAGAGAGATCAAAGGAATGGAATGGGTGGGGATCTTTCAGGCAAAACAATGATTATGTAGATAGGCCCTAGTATCAGGAATGCAGGGTGGAGCAGGGGGAGCTGGCTTAACGTTTAAGGAATGCCAGGCTCCTGGAGGCAG
This sequence comes from Erinaceus europaeus, assembly GCF_950295315.1. Classification (NCBI taxonomy): domain Eukaryota; kingdom Metazoa; phylum Chordata; class Mammalia; order Eulipotyphla; family Erinaceidae; genus Erinaceus; species Erinaceus europaeus. The sequence goes on along the minus strand of NC_080172.1, from coordinate 1,085,210 downwards.
AAAAATGCAGGGTGCTTTGTGAGGCTCCTCACAATTTCCCGACATCTCCCCCTTTGTTTTTACCTAATGGACACAGTATCAGGAATGCAGGGTGCTTTGTGAGGCAGGGAGTCTGACAAGATGGGGCAAACCTTTGGGATTACTCCTGTCTCTTCTTGTTCAACCTCTCGGTAGAGAGAGAGACTGACAGAATAGACGCACTCCTCAGGTCAAGCCCTGCCAGGCTTTACCACATCCTCACAATTTCCCGACACCTGAGCTCCACGCAGAGAGAGCAGCGCTCAGCAGCCCCAGAGCCGGCCAGGTCCAGACGCAGCGTCCCCGCCCAGCGGCTGGGCACAACCACGAGATGACTGACAGCCGGTCAGCCCACCCTGCTAGCTCATGAGAGAGAAGATGGCTGATGCTGTAGACCGCTGTGTGCTGAGGTGGTTTCTGCTCAGTAATAAATAACCAAGCACATCTGCAGAGACCTGAGCTGGGCTCTGGCCAGTGCAACTGGACTGTCCAGTTAAGTCCTGTGGGGCCCCTATGGACACCACCCCCAGGGTCCTGCTCTGCCCCCTAGTCCTGACCACCTCACTCCCTCAGGTCTCGTGGAAGCATTGCTGACAGGGAATCCGCCTGCTCTTTCTTGCCAGTCAGTGCTCCAGTAGGAGTTTCTACCATCTATGGAGAAATTCTACCAGAAGAGCCAGTTGTGTGTGTGTGTGTGTGTGTGTGTGTGTGTGTGTGTGCACGCGCATATGTGTGTGCACGTGTGCATGTGTTTGAGTGTATGCATATGTGTGTGTGCATATACATGTGTGCATGTGTACATGTGTGTGTGGCGGGGGAAGTCCTAGTGGGTCAAGTCTTGTCCTCAAACTGGAGCCAGAAAAGCAAGGTCCTGGCGGCTCCTACTGGAATCTGGACCACATTCCCCCATAGAAGCAGGGAAGTACTGCCAGTGATGGGAGTGTCCACCATACTCTTGTTAACTAGACCTTTGGGGCTGGCCTGGGAAACAAAGTCACCTTTACAGCCTTGTCCTAGAGGGAAACAAGATTCAAGTAACTCGTGGAAGGAACTGGATTATAAACTGGACACTCTCATCTGATATCACAGCACACTGGCCATGTGCGATGCTGTGTGTGGCATGGGGGGGGGGGAAGCTGTGACATCCTCCCAAGAAATGACAGTTTGCTTGGGAGATAAAAACACACAGAGAGCAACACACAGGAGGAGCATCCGCTAAAGAATCCGAAAGAGCAGGAGCCAAAGATGTGCACAAGAAGCCCAGCGGTGCATCTCCCATCACTTGTCCCCATCAGCTCGGGACACCTGTTCTGAGTGGCTTCACACACACATGCTGTTCACTGTGTCTGGTTCCTGTCAAGGACAAGAAGCAGATGGGCCGAGGAGACATCTGCAGGTACTTGCCGGCTTGGCTTAGGAAGAGTTCTGGGCCTCGAGGGCCAACAGTGGGGAGAGGCTACCCAGTGGTTGCTTAGGGATGCAGGGCTCTTCCCACCATCACGCTTCTGCATCAGAATCTCAGGGGTGGGAGGGGGCACTACTGAAATTGCTGATTCCTTTTTTTAAATTAGTGATTTAATAATGCTTAGCAAGATTGCAAGACAATAGGTGTATATTTCCACACAGTTCCCACCACCAGAGCTCCCTGTCCCATCCCCTCCACTGGAAGCTTCCCTGTTCTTTATCCCTCTGGGAGTGTGGACCAGAATTCTTTATGGGGAGCAGAAGGTGGGAGTTCTGGCTTCTGTCATTGCTTCTCCACTGGACATGGGTGTTGGCAGGTGGATCCACACCCCCAGCCTGTGTCTGTCTGTCCCTAGTGGGGCAGGGCTCTGGGGAGGGGAGGCTCCAGGACACACTGGTGAGGGTGTCTGCCCAGGAAAGTCAGGTTGGCATCATGGCAGCATCTGCAACTTCGTGGCTGAAAGGTGGTAAGATATAAAGCAGGACAAACACAAAGACCCTTATTTTCATCTGCTCTATTTTTATCTTTGGGTTCCTGTTTACTAAACAATTTTTCCTGCTTTATAGCTTATTGCCTTTCAGCCACCAAGTTGCAGACACTAAAATGCTGATTCTTGGGTAGCATCCCAGATCATGGGGTAAGACTTGGAAAATTGTCTGATCTATAAAATTCCCAGCTGATTCTCACGCCACAAAAAGCTTGAAGGTGATGTTCCCAATAAAGCCAGCCTCATGCCAAGTCCTGCTAAGAGCCTTGGGAGTGCTCTCCCCTGGAAAGCTGTGGGACTCCAGATGTTGGCCTCAGACCCTTCTCTGCTCCTTGCAGCTGCCAGGCAAGTGTCTAGAAGCAAACAAACATGTTCAAAGAGCTGGGAGGAGACAGAGGCTTTCACACACTCTCCCAGCGCTTTTTGGCTCTGTTTCCAGGTCAGCCAGAGAATCGTACGTATGCTGAGAACATGTCTCAAGCATCTGGACTGAAACCCGCCCTCTGTGGGAAGAAAAAGGTTTTCAAGTGGGACCTCTCTCCAGTGGGCTGGTGCCAAGTGCGTGGGCCTCCCAGGTAGACGCTATCACTTTCAAGCCTGTGAGCACATTTCTCTTACACCAGGACACCAGCAAGTGCGCTCCCAGCTGAATTTCAGAAAGGCCCAAAACTACCACCCTCCCTGTGTGGATCTCTCTCCCTCTCCCTCTCCCTCTCCCTCTCCCTCTCCCTCTCCCTCTCCCTCTCCCTCTCCCTCTCCCTCTCCCCCTCCCTCTCCCTCTCTCCTCTCTCTTTCCCCCTCTCTATCCCTCTCCCTCTCTCCTCTCCCTCTCCTTCTCCTTCTCCCTCTCCCTCTCCCTCTCCCCCTCCCCCTCCCTCTCTCCCTCTCCCTCTCCCTCTCCCTCTCTCCTCTCTCTTTCCCCCTCTCTCTCTCTCCCCCTCTCTCCTCTCTCTCTCTCTCCTCTTCTCTCCTCTCCTCTCTCTCTCTCTCCCTCTCCCTCTCCCTCTCCCTCTCTCTCTCCCTCTCTCTCTCTCTCTCATTATCACTGGGAATTGGTACACTATGAATCCACTGCTCCTGGAGGCCTTTCTATTTTTTTTTACCCATTTTACTGAACAGGACATAGAGAAATTGAGAGAGGAGGGGGAGATAGAGAGGGGGAGAGAGAGACACCTGCAGACCTGCTTCACTGCTTGTGAAGTGTCCTCTCCCCGCCCCCACCTGCAGACGGGGAGCCAGGGGCTCGAACCCAGATCCTTGTGCTCAGTACTTAGTGTGCTTAGCCAGGTGCTGCGCCACCGCCCGCCCCGCCCTGTGTGGCTCTCCCAATGCAGAACCTGCCACCAGCACCAGCCTCTGTCCTCAAAGCACTGGACTTCTTTACCAAGGACATGTGGTCACCTGGGTGCCAGCACCGTACTCTGTGGGGCACGCGCTTGCTCTATCACTGAAGGGAAAACTGTTAGCAAGATGCATGTCGGGGCCAGGCGGTGCCACACACCGTTAAGCGCACTCAGCACTCAGTGCTGGCCCCACACAAGGACCTGGGTTCCAGCCTGGGCTCCTGACTTGCGGGGAAGTCACTTCACAATTGGTGAATGAAGCAGGTCTCCCTCTCTCTCTCTCAATCTCTCTCTCTCTCAATCTCTCTCTCTCTCTCTACCTCCTCTCTTAATTTCTCTCTGTCTTTATCCAATAATAAGTAAATACAATTTAAAAACAAAGAGAGAGAAAAGGTGCAAACCTTAGGAAGGACAGACTTCGGGAGGCTCTCAGGAGCCTGGGGGGTGAACATATTACGGTCATATGACATTAGCCTTGCAAAGATGAGCAGGGAGATTAGGCAGTCAGATCACATCTGCTGACCAGGGGAGAGGCCTTGCCTGGAAATATCGCTTTTACAGTCCGCAGCAAGTAGGAGCATAAATAACATCATTATTGCAACGAGCGCTGGGTAAACAAGGTTTCTTTCGGTAGTGCTGGTTGGATGATCACCACTGGTCAGCATCACCGGGGACTCTCAGAGCCGCCAGCCGCGGCCCACCTCCACCTGCTGCCTCAGAACCTCCTCAGCTGGGGCCCTTCCACACGTCTTTACAAGCCTGCAGGCTGTTCTTCCCCTGTTCTTTGCAGGCTGGAGAGCCACCCGCTCAACAAGGAGGGAGACAGGGAGACTCTGACAGGAGCACCCAGGTAGGAAGGGGACACCAGGGAATCAGCCGTGTCGGAAGCCATGCGAGTAAAGTCTGAGTGGCCACTGGGCCGCGTGCTCTTGAATGCCGTGTGGCGGGCTGCGTGTGTGACCGGAGGCCGAGGCCGTCTGTGTTGAGCAGACCAGAGGCTTCGGCGGAACTGCCTAGGAGCCCACGCCTGGCCGGCTGTCTGTCTGGCTGAGCGTGGAGTTAGGCGGGAGTGGGGAGGCTGAAACTGGGGCCACAGAGACGTGCTTGGAGGAGAGCCTTTGTCTCAAAGCTAAGGACAAGACGGCCACAAGCTAGACAGGGTTGAGGGTGATCTGTATTGCTGTGGAAGATGAGGCTGATGGCATGTCGCTACCATGTTGACCCAGTACAAAGGCTCTAAGGAGGGGCCGGGTGGTGGGACACCTAGGTGAGTGCACATGTTACAGTGCACAAGGACCTGGGTTCGAGCCCCTGGCCCCCACCTGTGAGTGGTGAAGCAATGTTGCAGGCGTCTCTCTGTCTCTCTTCCTCTCTAGTTCCCCCTCCCCTCTCAATTTCCGGCTGACTTTATCCCATAAATAAATAAAGATAATCAAACAAACAGACAAACAAAGAAGTAACAAAGGCACTAATGATTCAGTGAGATTCTCGGGTTCAGCTGGGCCTTGCCCGTTGCTAGGCTAGGGCGCCCCCAAAGCCCGCAGGGGCTGATCAGACAGGCACTTCCTTTTGTTCCCTTAGTCTGGCTGACTCCCCACAGGATAGAGGCACTAGATGGTGTCACTGGGATAGCGAGTAGTTTTAATTAATGTTTATCCAGGGTTGGGTGGTAGCACACCCTGCTGAGCACAGGCAAATAACAAGCACAAGGACCAGGGTTCAAGCCCCCATCCCCACCAGCAGGAGGAAACTCCATCAGCAGTGAAGCAGGGCTGCAGGGGTCTCTCTCTCTCTCCCTCCCTCTCTGTCTCCCTCCCTCTCTGTCTCCCCTTCCCCTCTCGATTTTTTTAAGGGGTGGTGGGGTGGCCGCCAAGAGTGTCAGATTCAGCGTGCAGGCACCATGCCCCAGCAATACTCAGGTGGCAATGAAACAGAAAGAAGGGGCGTCTTTATCCAGCACCTCCCTTCATGCCCTGGGGCTCGGCTACTGCAAGGTAGAGGCTGAAGGCTGATACCTGTGTCCTGCCTGCTTGGCCAGCAGCAGCTTCACCTCTGGACGACAACAGTGGCGCTAGGTCAGAGTGCTCAGATGATTCCAGAGATGAAGCGAATGGGAGACACTCCACAGCAGCAAGATGGCCTCACAGTCATCCTGTCATGTGGACATGCATCCTTCCTTCCTTCCTTCCTTCCTTCCTTCCTTCCTTCCTTCCTTCCTCCCTTCCTCCCTTCCTCCCTTCCTCCCTTCCTTTTTTTTGCCTCCAAGGTTATTGTGGGGCTCAGTGCCTGAACTACAAATCCACTGATCCTGGTAGCCATTTTTTTCCATTTTCATTGGATAGGCAGAGAGAAATTGAGAGAGGAGAGGAGAGGAGAGGGAGGGAGGGAGAGAGAGAGAGAGGAGGAGAGAGAGAGGGAGGGAGGGAGAGAGAGAGGCCTGTAGAGCTGCCTCGCTGCTTGTGAGGCTTTCCCCCTGCAGGGAGAAACCAAGGGCTTGAACCACCTGGCTCCCAGATTTCTTTTTATTTATTACTGGATAGAGATACAGAGAGAATTTGAGAGAGAAAGGAGAGATAGAGAGGGAGAGAAACAGACACCTGCAGCCCTGCTCTACCACTTGTGAAGATTTCCCCCTGCAGCTGAGGACCAGGGGCTTGAACCTGGGTCCTTGTGCGCTGTGATGTGTGTGCTTGACCACATGTGCCACAGCCTGGCCCCTGGACTTTGCCTTCTCAAACAAAGGCCAAGGCTCAGGTCACAAGCCTACTAGTGACCAGGACCTTCCTTTTTGCGTTCACACCCACTTTGATCCTTCCAGAGTCTCACTGTCTTGAATGTCAACGTGTGTTGAGATTCAGCCACTTCTCGTCCTGCCCAGAGCCACCACCGTGGTCTACCCTGGAACCGTCTCCCTACTGGGTTAACACAACGATTTCCTGACTGGTCTTGACCAGCTACACTGCCTGGCACCTTCTTCTAATAAGAGGACTGGTATGTTCAGGGCTGCCAAGGTGGCTTCCTGGTGGAGCCCAGGACATCCTGCCTCCAGGACAGAGTTCAGTCCCCTACATCACGGCATTCTCTCTCTCTCTCTCTTTCATGACTTCATATATAATTTCTAAGTGTGAATGAGGGGACAGCATCACAGGATGGTGCCCTCAAGATGAAGCTTAGTGCTTTGTAGGGTCCACGTTGGCAGTATTGCTGGGTCCATGCTTGGGTCTTAGTTTGAGTATTTTCTGCAACTCAATTTCTATGCATAATTTGGTTTAAAACAATATTGGGGGGGGCTAGTGCACTTGGTTAAATGTTGGGAAATTGTGCAGATGTGGTTGAGTTAGGCAGGGTCCACAAACCACCCTACATAGTATGGCCAGTCCCTTTATCTATATACCAATCTTCTGCTTTGTCTTATAAATGACTAAAGGTCTCCCCAACACGTTAACCCCTCAGGGCATTGTTAATTCTCGCCAGCTAAAACCATAGCAACAGTAGCTAAGGAAGTTCCCAGTGTGCCTTTTTCTTTTCTCCATCCCCTTTCCTACCCATCTCCGTTCCGACTTGCCACTTCTGGTTCATCCCATAAAGCCCACTTCTGTTCCTGGTTTCCTCTCTTTTCTCTCCCACATCCCGACCAGGAGAAGGGCTGGTGTCCATTGCGGTTTGGCGCCGTGTGGCTTAACCCGCCGTGCTCACACCTGACTCTGGGGCTCCCGTGTGAGTAAAGAATTGTAGTATCACACCGCCACGAGTTCCTGGATCATCTCTCCTGCCCGAAACGCTAGCCTGACAGTTAAACACAAACACTACTGAGCTCAAGGATCCAGGTTCAAGCCTCTGGTCCTTACCTTCAGGGGGGGAAGCTTCAGGAGTGGTGAAGCAGAGCTGCAGGTGTCTCTCTGTTTCTCTCCCTCATGATCTCCCCCTTCCCTCTGGATTTCTCTCTGCCTCTGTCTATCTAAAATTAAGTAAAAAAAAATGTCATAGAATGCAAGCCAGTAGCACACCTGGAAGAGAACATGCATCGCCATTCAGAAGGACTGGGCTCAAGCCCCTCTTTGTTCCTCTCTTGATTTCTCTTTGTCTCTATTGAGAGAGAGAGAGAGAGAGCCAGCCCCTCCTGAGGGTGGACCCTGTACAGACCCCAAGTCCCAGCAGCCCCTTGGTGGCAGATAAAGGGCAACAGGGTGACCATCCCATAAGCACTGTCTTGGGCATAGAAACAGCAGGTGCTTGTGCAAAGTCTAGCAAATCATGATCCATCTGTGAAAGCGACAGAGCCTAGAAAGACATCCTTCATTATTCTTTAATGTGATCTCTTCTCTACCATAGAGTTTGAACTTGACCTTTGTGTTGCGTCACTAGAAATATAACAGAGCACATCTTTACATTGTCATTAATTTGGGAAAGTCACTCTGAGCTCATTTCCTTGTCTGGCTGTGAGCTAACTCTTCAGACGGCTCTGGAGTAGAATGCAGCACATAGTGGATGCTGTTAAATGGATGGTCAGCTATTGCTCCATTAGGAACACTGTAGATGGCCCATCTCTATGTGCGCTGTTTTGAGGCCAACTTTATGTTTAGCTTTTGTGTTAGTTGGCCTTCTTGGGTCATAAGCGATCTGTAGTTAGACTTAACAGTGAAAGTGTCAGTATTTCAAAAGAGGGAGCTTGCAGGGACAGAGAATTATTTTTAAATGATTTCTTGGGTAAATAATCAAGAGCCCTTCTCTCCATCTGATACCTTTCCCCATGTTATTTCCAAGGGGGAATTCTTGATGTTTCACAGATTTTTCTCCTCTGACAGTTCCTTTCATGCTTGTCTGAGTTCTGGATGTGGACGACTTGTCTTGTGTCTGAATGATAGCAGTCACTTTGTATCTGTGCCAGCTCTCCAAGTCTGTGCAACATTCCCTACAGGGTCATGACAGCATGAGCATCTGCTGCCTATCTGACTTCTTTTCTCATCTTTTCTTTTCTTTTCCTTTATTTTGTTTTGTTTTTTTTCCTCCAGGGTTATCACTGGGGCTTGTTGCAGGCACTATGAATCCACCACACCTCCATATTTTCCATTTTATTGGATAGGACAGAGAGAAATTGAGAGAGGAGCAGATATATATATCCACATTCCCTGTCCTCTATCCCCAGTCCCTGTCCCCATCCCCAGACCCTGTACCCTATCCCCAGTCCCTCCCCTCTATCCCCAATCCCTGTGCCCTATCCCAAGTCCCTGTCACCATCCCCAGTCCCTGTGTCCTATCCCCAGTCCATGTCCCCTATCCCCAATTCCTGTCCCTGACCCCAGTTCCTTGTCCACAGCCCCTAACCCCAGTCCCTGTCCACTTATCCCCAGTCCCTGTCCCCTATCCCCAGTCCAACTCCATTTATCCCCAGTCCCTGCCCCTTATCCCCAGTCCCTGTCCCCTATACCTAGTCCCTGTTCCCTATCCCCAGTACCTGTCCCCATCCCCAGTCCCTGTCCCCTATCCCCAGTCCATGTCCCCTATCCCCAGTCCATGTCCCCTAGCCTCACCTGGGCCCACTTGACTTCTAACAGAAGTCTGAGTGACACTACCAAAGCATGTTTGCTTTCTAGATCAAGGGTATGAAGCCGCATTGCTAGTCAGGCTGAAGGGAGGCCTGGCTGTCCACGATGAACAGTGGTGCACACATGAGGCTTGTCTCCAGCCTGTGCACAGGTGGGTATCGTGCAGGGCTCTGAGACTGCACAACAGATCCATCTCTCCAGCAGCTGTTATTTTATTTTATTTTATTTTTATTTTATTAGTAGAGACAGAGAGAAATTGAGAGGAATGAAAAAGAAAGAAAGATTATAGATAGATAGACAGGTAGATAGATAGACAGATAGACAGACAGACAGACAGATAGATAGCTAGATAGGTAGACAGACAGACAGACAGACAGGTAGATAGATAGATAGATAGATAGATAGATAGATAGATAGATAGATAGATAGACAGGTAGATAGATAGATAGATAGATAGATAGGTAGGTAGGTAGATAGGTAGACAGACAGACAGGTAGATAGATAGATAGATAGATAGATAGATAGATAGATAGATAGACAGATAGACAGGTAGATAGATAGATAGATAGATAGATAGATAGATAGATAGATAGATAGATAGATAGATAGATAGATAGAAGACAGGGAGATGTAGCCCTGCTTCACCACTAGTGAAGCTCTTTCCATGCAGGTGGGGGCCGGACGCTTGAACCCTGGTCTCTTCACAGGGATCCGGGGCTGCACTCCGCCAGTTGCACACAGCCCAGCCCCCTCCCGCTGGTCTTCAGGACGGAGCTCAGGTGGAGCCGAGTTTAGCTACAAGTGGTAGAAAACTCCTATGTTCTCTGCCTGCAAAACAAGCGTCTTCCCTGCTTCTTCCAAGTCCTGCTCAAACCATGGCAGTCCCTTCCCTTACTGGCCACCGGCTGGGGTAAGGCCACACAGCACACTTGGTGCTGACACCGACCCCCAGCCCTGTGAGAGGCTGAGTCACAGTGGCCCTAAGACAGAGCTGCTTCCCGTCCTCGCTCTCTGAGCAGCTGTCACGGCCACATCTCTACACAGGTCTAATCCCCGTGGATCAGGGCCATTAGTTAAATAGCGGCCTCAGCTTGTGTTTGCCTGCTCCTAATTCTGCACCTGACTGACAAGGGCTGACTTCCCCAGGAATCACCAGCACAAGGACATGGCTCATGCTTCGAAGGGCTGAGCATTCAGGCTGCAACGGGCTGCATTCCTGTGGGGTTCTCCACAGCTGCACCTCCACAGTTGCATTTTGTTAGTGAGGCCTAGGGGGAGAAGGAAGAAGGCATCAGGCTCCCTGCTCACTGGCCTCTCTCCCTCCCCACGGCACGGTTCTCAGTGAGCTCCGCCCCAGTGTGGGTGCCCAGCCCTTTCTCCCCCTCTGCACAGCAACAGCTCAGGCCCTCCAGCCTCTTGCACAGGATGGTGGGTGCCACCTGAGGTCTTGGCAGGAACATGGCAGCTGTCACCCTGACCCTGGGCAGGCAACCCGGGTGTCAGATGACTTCTGGGGAAGAGTCCGGTCCTCTCCCCCAGGTGCCTCACCTGGAAGGGGTTTCAGGGCTTAATAGTCTGTCTGCTGTGGGAGGGAAAGCAAGCTCGTGAGAAAGGAAGTTGTCTAGTTCCCTTCCTTTGCCTCCAGCCAAGAACTTGCAGGAGGGACAGGGTGGCAGCAGCTGGCCCTGGGCAGCTGCCAGGTCACATGAGGGGCCCACAGGTGTCTGTGAGAGCCTGCTGTCACCCAGCACGTCAGCCACAGCCAGAAGCACCAGAGGGAAGCACACTGCCAGCGCTCTACTTCGTCACTACTCTGATCTTTTCCCAGAGCTGGGGCCTCACGCATGCACCAGTCACCGCTCTGCACTGCTTTTTGTCCAAGCAGAAAGACAGAGCAGGAGGTGGTGCTACTTCCAGGTAAGTGCACATAGTACAAAGCATAATGACCTGTGCAAGGATCTGGGTTCGAGCCCCCAGCTCCCTATCTGCAAGGGGGACACTTCACAAGTGGTGAAGCAAGTCTGTAGGTGTTTGTCTGTCTCTCTCCCTCTCTTTTTCTCTTGTCCAATTTCTCTCTGTCCTACTCAATAAGATGAAAAATAAATGGCCACCAGGAGCAATGGACTTATAGTGCCGGCACTGAGCCCCAGTGATAACCCTGGAGGCAAAAGAGACAGAGAGAGAGAGACAGAGAGAGAGGAGACAGCACAGCCCCAGAGCCCCCTCCAGTGCCATAACTCCTCCCATGTGGTGCTGGGACTCAGTCCCAGGCCATGTGTGTGGTGCGGGCAGCCCTGCCTCCAGTGAGCTGTGTGTCTGACTCTCCCACAGAGGTTTATACTTTAATGATTTCAGTGGCAATTACTTCTGTGTTTTGAGCATTCAGCTTGTATCAAGGCCCAGGAATTGTGTGGCTAGTCCTGTTTCCTGAAAATTGGCATTAACCCTTTTCTGGTGAAAGGGGGCTGCTGGGAAATGGTGCCGATGTGGCTGAGCTTGGCAGGGCTCACAAACCACCCTGTTTCCATGCTAGTATGGCCCATCCCTTTATTATTTACATGTCAATCTCCTGCCTTGTCTTAAAGGTCTCCTTCCTCAGTCCCCGCAGGGTGTTGCTAATTCCTGTCAGTTGAATCCTTAGCAATGATTGCTAGGGAGCTTCTACCTTTCCAGCCCCTCCCATTTCTCTCCATCCCTCTCCTAAATACTGTGGGATTGTAAAGCCACTTCCATTTCTGTCTTGTCTCGTCCACATCCTGACTGGGAGAAGGGCAGACATGCAGACCTGGACCGGGAGGCAGACACCAGCCATTGCGGTTGACGCCACGTGGCTTAACCAGGTGTGTGGACTGACACCCCGGCTCTGGGACGTCCACATGAATAAAGATTTGTCTTGCTACCTCCATGAACTTGCTTCCTGGTTCTCTCTCCCTCCCACAACGCTAGCCCTTCAGACAGGGCCCTTCAGAGTCTGCAGTGGGGAGGGTGGCCTCTAACGCCTCACAGACCCACAAAAACCCACAGAAACAGCTCTCCCACACGGCCCTTGAGTCACACTTAGCGCCGGGTAAGTGCAGCCTTCAGCCACCTTGACCCTGCTTGTCTGCAGCCCGCGTTTCTCCTCACTCACACACACTGTAAGATCTGCTCAGGCATCACTCATACGTGGACACTGACAGAGAGGGCGCTGGGCAAGGTGAGAACAGGAGCGCCTGCACGGCCTTGGAGGCAACGGAAAACCACCCAGCAGGCACATGACACCCAGGGGCGAAAGAGAAGGCTGCCCAGAAGCGGTGACCTGTCAGGTGCAGCCTGATGCCAGGCGGCTGTCAGGCACTGTCTGTCTGTCTACCTACCTACCTACCTATCTAATTATGTATTTATCTGTCTGTCATCTGTCTATTTATCTATCTATCTGTCTACCTATCTATGTATCTATCTAGTATTTATCTATCATTTGTCTGTCTATCATCACCACTATGTCCCCTCTCAATTTCTCTCTGTCTCTACCCAAAATGAATACATGCAAATATTTTTAAACAAACTGAAAAAGCATTTTTTGAGAATTTTTTGAAAAGTCTATTGCTTGACTTGCTGCTTCATGAGTCCTGTATTTTTAATGAGTAGATGTTAATTTTGACGAAGTTGAATTTATCCTTTTTCTCTTGCTATCTCCTCAGTCCCTTTTTGCACTATACTATTAATCCTAACAAAAATCTCTTTTGAGGTTCAAATAGGACTTGTTTTAAAAAGGTTACAGTTCCATCCTACCAGTACTCAAATTAAACCAAAGGTTCTCCAGTAAAAATCCCTCTGCATTAGTTCTCAGTAGAACATTTCCAAATGAGGGATGAAGCAGCTGAATTCAGGAATGCCGCAGCCCAGCTATCCTGTGAAAATCAAGCAGGAAGAAATGGAGAGTTCCCGAGAGCCCAGTTTATGGACTAAATATATGCCTACAAAGTTCAACAACATCTAAGAGAAAACTTCACAGCTGCCTTGCTGCTCAGAAGCAAAATGACCTAAGTCAGAAAGAGAATCAAATTATTGAAGTCTACTAATTTACACTCTGTCAGCAAAGTGTATTTGAATCTCCTGTCAGCTTAAGTGGGAGTCTGTCTCTGTGTGTTACGTGGAATACAGAGCATGTCCCCACAACCTGAGGAATCCGAGATGCATAACACACACATACTGGAAAGCCAGGGGCACTCAGCTGCAACAGGAACCGTACAGCTCAGAAACCTCGTCCCTGCCAACTCATGACGTCGTCACACATGCGACTGGCTGACTTCTTTCCTGGTAAAAGAGACTAGCTCAAGCGTCTTTGGGAACACAGAAGATTTTTTTTTTAATCTGTCACTTTTAGTCTTCCGTGCATTTAGAACATGAACTAAAGGGAAAAAATTAACCCATGTCAGGAAAACTGTCTGAACAAAGTAATAGTGACAGCAACATGTTCTGAGCCTCTTTGCAGAGAGGAAATCAGTATAGACTTGCAAAAGATGAGCATGCCACTGAGAGTAAAAGCAGTCTAAGCTTATGGCCCAGCTGAAAAATAACATCTCCCAAAGGCTGGGACGGCTAAGTCACTGGTAGACAGAGTAAACTATATTTTGAAAGCCTCATTTCTAGTATGACAAGTAATCTAAAGCAAGCCATTGCTGTGCGTGCAGTGAATTGCCTCAGGTGTGGTCGGTCTAGTCAGACACTGAATAGCGCCCGGCACCCCTCTCCAAAGAGGCCCAGGTGGCGCACCTGGTTGAACACACATGCTACAGTGCACAAGGACCTGGGTTCTAACCCTTGGTCCTCACCCTCAGGGGGAAAGTCTTGCAAGTGGTGAAGCAGGTCTGTTATTATCCCCTTTTCTATAGCAAAAAAAAAAAAAAAAATCACATCCCCAAACATCTCGAAGTTCATGGTGCCTATTACACACAATGTAATTGACCTCTAGGAAAAGTGAAGAGTTCTGTGCTTGGCGAGAGACAGGAAGCTTACATTTTGCTTGTAGAACAAAAATTCCTGATTTTTTTAAAAAACCAACATGGTTTTGAGGCCAGAGTCCTGGAAATAGGAGAATCTACTCAAAGTGAAACCACAGGTTTGCTGCTATTACAATTGCTGTGGCTTTGCTTCCTCTGAAAAAAATGCTGCGATGTTTGGAAGGAATTTTGAGAGAAAAAAACTGAACATTAAAAACTCTGTATAAGGGGGTCAGGCTGTAGCACAGCGGGCTAAGCACACGTGGCACAAAGCGCAAGGACCAGCAGAAGGATCCAGGTTCGAGCCCCCGGCTCCCCACCTGCAGGGGAGTCACTTCACAGGCGGTGAAGCAGGTCTGCAGGTGTCTGTCTTTCTCTCCCCGTCTCTGTCTTCCCCTCCTCTCTCCATTTCTCTCTGTCCTATCCAACAGTGACAACATCAGTAACAATGATAATAATAACCACAACAATGGTAAAACAACCAGGGTAACAAAAGGGAAAAAATGGCCTCCAGGAGCAGTGGATTCATGGTGCAGGCAGCAAGCCCCAGAAATAACCCTGGAGGCAAAAAAAAAAAAAACCCTGTATAAGTAATTTTTCAACCTCTAGGAAGAAAAAGCAGATATTAGAACATAAGAAAAACCTAGGAGTCTTTGTAGAACACAAAAGGACAAATCCTTGTGTCAGGATTGCTCCTGGCTTTACGAGCTACTCATTGACTCTCGTAAAGATCCACTAGCAGTTTGGCATCTTGTAAAAGCAGGGCACAAAGTGAAGGAAAAGTCAGTATCCAAAAATACAGTTCCTATTTTCTTAAATGTTCAGATTTTTTTCTGAGTTCTCCACATTTTTTTATAGATAATGAGAAGACCTGAAAAGTATTTCCTAAGTAGTGACTGTATGTACATTTTCCTTATCTTTATTTGCATGCTTTGGAGAACTTTAGAAATGCAAAGTTTATTTAATAATTCAATATTAAAAGAAGAGAGTTGGTGAGCTGACTCCCGAGCATAAGTACTTCAGTCTTTCTCAGCGTCGGAGAAGGAGAAGAGAGACCGAGTCTCTGGAAGCCATTTGTGCAGGAATCTGTGACACGGAAACTGAAGGCCAAAGTGACCATAGACAGATGGGCAATGAGTCCCTGCCCTGTAACTGTGCCTGTTAGAATAGGTCCCTACAGGAGTCAGGAGCATCGTCAGAACAGGTGGAGGGACCCAGAGGTCACACAGTCTCCTGTGCTAATCATGAAATGAATAAATACATATGTGCTAAGTAGGGCCCTGGTCAGATCAACGGCGCTTATGGTTAACAGTGTTAATATACTTTTCTCATATTTGGGAGCTACTCTCTGCTCTGATCCAACTTTCTACTTCTATTCTCAACTCTTTTTTAAAAAATGTCTTTATTTATTATTGGACAGAGACAGAGAAATTAGGAGAGGGGGAGGTAGGGAGAGACACCTGCAGCCCTGCTTCAGCACTTGTGAAACATTCTCCCTGTAGGTTGGGAAAGGGGCTTGAACCTAGGGCCTTGTGGACAGTGGTGTGAGTGCTTAACCAGGTGCTCCACCATCAGGCCCCCTGTTCTCAACTCTGACACCATCTTCCCAGACAATACTCTTAGTCCATCTGCATGTTCACTGTTGCACTCAGACAAAAATTAGTAAAGTCATGGGCCTCTTGGAATATACCTAAAGTAGATTCCTAGCTTCTTCCTACATAGAAACCCCAAATTTCACCCATTACACTCTTACCTTTAGGATCCTGATTAATTTTTAAAAATTGTTCTACTTTATATCTTAATGTATTTTCAGCAACCAAGTTACATATACTACCATGACACCATCCTGACCTCCCTGGGCAGATGCCCTCACCCATGTGTCCTGGAGCTTCCCCTCCCCAGAGCCCTGCCCCACTAGGGACAGACACACACAGGCTGGGGGTGTGGGTCCACCTGCCAACACCCATGTCCAGCGGAGAAGCAGTGACAGAAGCCAGAACTCCCACCTTCTGCTCCCCATAAAGAATTCTGGCCAAGGGGGCAGGTGGTGGCGCACCTGGTTGAGCGCACATGCTACAGTGTACAAGGACCCAAGTTTGAGCCCCTGGTCCCCCCCTGCAGGGGGAAGCTTTGCAAGTGGTAAAACAGGGCTGCAGGTCTCTCTCTCTGTCTCTTTCCCTCACTATTTCCCTTCTCTCTCAATTTCTGGCTATGTGTACCCAATAAATAAAGATAATAAAACATTTAGGGAGGGTGAGTGGTGATGCACCTGGTAGAGCGCACATGTTACAGTGCACAAGGAACTAGGTTCGAGCCCCCAGTCCCCACCTGCAGGGGGAAAGCTTTGTGAGTGGTAAAGCAGGGCTGCAGGTGTGTCTCTCTGTCTCTTTTCCTATCTCCCTCCTCCTCTCAATTTCTGGCTGTCTCTATCCAATAAATAAATAAAGATGATAAAAAAATTAAAAAATAAAATAAATAAATAAAAATTAGGGCAGGGGTAGACAGCATAGTAGATATGCAAAGAAAATCCCACACTTGAGGCTCCTAAATCCCAGGTTTAATCCCCCACACCACCATAAACCAGAGCTGAGCAGTACTCTGGCAAAAAAAAAAATTAAATTAATTACAAAAATAGAAGTCAAATATCAATGGCCAGTGTGAAGTTTCACCATGAATATCTTGTTTGACCTCCATCATCTAATGGAAATATCAGTCAATATTCCTGGAGAAACTATGCTTATGAATTCATTGAACAAATAGATAAGTTCTTTTTGGCTGTAAGTTAACTGTAGTTCTAAAAGTTCAGCAAAAGCCAAAAAGTCATCTGCAAGAATAGAAGGCCGTGATCTCTCAATACAGTGAGTAACTGGGTACAAT
>NC_080172.1:1028492-1065992 GCF_950295315.1 Erinaceus europaeus | reverse complement strand
GAAAGTTAGTATGTAAATACCAAGTATAACGTACCCCGTCATTAATATTAAAGAGCAAGTCAATATTTGATAAAAACCACCTCAGGGGGACTGTGCCTCTCTGCCTGGTGTTATGCCTTGCAGACTTATTCAGTTATTATTTAATTACCAGGCTAAATGGCTAAATGGCTTACAAAGCAGGGATTATGTTGATAATAACACAAGGTTTATTTTAAGCCAGCCCATGCAGGAGAGAGAGCTGGTTGGCTTCACGCTCTCAAAGAGGACAGAATTCACCTTGTTCTGCACCTGGTTTTGGATGAATTGATTCTTTTTAAGCCTCTCCCCCACCCCACCCCACCTCCTTTTATTTTAATTCATCCTCCTATATTTGTCTTCTTTTCCCAGCCTTTCAGCTTCTCCCCAACCCCTCCTCTCTTTCCTCTGGGAGTCTTAGTGTCACAGTAAATCACAGGCCATCCCAAAGACTTGTGGCCACTACATGCAGGACAGAATGGCTGCTGGCTGGCTGGCTGGCTGGAAACAATTGGCTTCGAAGGGAGGAGGTGCTCCTCACAGAGTTACCTCTAAGCCAGCGCTGTCCACTGCAGGCCCCACTGGCTTGTCATCTCTGCACGGTTGCTATAGCAACTCTAGGATGGGAAGGATGGGCCAGCACCTGGATGGATGGAAGTTCCCTGACTTGCAGAGAAATCTGGGGACCAGGCCTGATGGGAGGGCCAGCAAGTGCAGTGACAGCCCCCAGCCCCCAACCCCCTTCAGCTCCTCCACATCAGACCAGCCTTAGGAGGACTCTGGACATGGTCTTAGGATGGTGAACGGCTCTCTGGAGAGGAAGAGGGGCCAGGCGAGAGGGTGGGGTAGGCACAGGCCCAGGAGGGTTGGAGAGTAGGCTGGCTGGCGGCACAGCTGAAATGCAGTGGGTCCCGCAGTCTTTTGTGCCCTGCCATCTGTGTGCTGTGGTTCTGGGAGCGGAGCCAAAGGAACGTTACCTATATTGTGCCTCTCGGAGCTGGTTGTGGCCGCCAAGCCTGCTTCAGACATACGGGGCCTCACATACAATGGCAAGGCCTGATGGCCTGGCAAATAAAACCATTTTGAACATTTGGCTCGATGAATATTGAGAGAAACATTGTTCTTCTGAATTATGAAAATGACTGGAAGTGAACAGACATCTGAAGCCCACTGCAAGCCCGGGGCCCCTGACTGTGCTGCAGAGAGGAGGCACTGCAGGCATCTGAAGCCCACTGCAAGCCCGGGGCCCCTGGTCTGTGCTGCCGAGAGCAGAGCACTGTAGGCATCTGAAGCCCACTGCAAGCCCGGGGCCCCTGACTGTGCTGCAGAGAGGAGGCACTGCAGGCATCTGAAGCCCACTGCAAGCCTGGGGCCCCTGGTCTGTGCTGCAGAGAGGAGGCACTGCAGGCATCTGAAGCCCACTGCAAGCCCGGGACCCCTGACTGTGCTGCCGAGAGGAGGCACTGCAGGCATCTGAAGCCCACTGCAAGCCCGGGACCCCTGACTGTGCTGCCGAGAGCAGAGCACTGCAGGCATCTGAAGCCCACTGCAAGCCCGGGGCCCCTGACTGTGCTGCAGAGAGGAGGCACTGCAGGCATCTGAAGCCCACTGCAAGCCCGGGGCTTCTGATCTGTGCTGCAGAGATGAGGCACTGCAGGCATCTGAAGCCCACTTCAAGCCCGGGGCCCCTGATCTGTGCTGCAGAGAGGAGGCACTGCAGGCATCTGAAGCCCACTGCAAGCCCGGGGCCCCTGACTGTGCTGCAGAGAGGAGGCACTGCAGGCATCTGAAGCCCACTGCAAGTCCGGGGCCCCTGGTCTGTGCTGCAGAGAGCAGAGCACTGCAGGCATCTTAAGCCCACTGCAAGCCCGGGGCCCCTGACTGTGCTGCAGAGAGGAGAGCACTGCAGGCATCTGAAACCCACTGCAAGCCCGAGGCCCCTGGTCTGTGCTGCAGAGAGGAGGCACTGCAGGCATCTGAAGCCCACTGCAAGCCCGGGGCCCCTGACTGTGCTGCAGAGAGGAGGCACTGCAGGCATCTGAAGCCCACTGCAAGCCCGGGGCCCCTGACTGTGCTGCAGAGAGGAGGCACTGCAGGCATCTGAAGCCCACTGCAAGCCCGGGGCCCCTGATCTGTGCTGCAGAGAGGAGGCACTGCAGGCATCTGAAGCCCACTGCAAGCCCGGGGCCCCTGGTCTGTGCTGCCGAGAGCAGAGCACTGCAGGCATCTGAAGCCCACTGCAAGCCCAGGGCCCCTGACTGTGCTGCAGAGAGGAGGCACTGCAGGCATCTGAAGCCCACTGCAAGTCCGGGGCCCCTGACTGTGCTGCAGAGAGGAGTGCACTGCAGGCATCTGAAGCCCACTGCAAGCCCGGGGCCCCTGACTGTGCTGCAGAGTGGAGGCACTGCAGGCATCTGAAGCCCACTGCAAGCCCGGGGCCCCTGGTCTGTGCTGCAGAGAGGAGGCACTGCAGGCATCTGAAGCCCACTGCAGGCCCGGGGCTTCTGATCTGTGCTGCAGAGAGCAGAACACTGCAAAATAGCTGGCAGGCTTCAGGAACCCAGTGTTTCAGGGGTCTGCACTGTGGTTTCCTCAAAGAGGGTGGCCTCAGGCCGCAAAGCTGAACAGAACCAGCAGCAGCCCCTGCAAACTTGTTGCCTTTCTGACATTGAGAGTCAGAGTCTCACTGCACAGGGCTGGGGACAGTGTCCACTGGGGGAACGTGCTGCCTGGTGTCAGCCCCACTTCACTCAAGGAAGCTTCTGTGATAGGGTCTTTTGCACTCTCAGTCTGTCTCTCTCTAAAAAAAAAAGTATCAAACTTTGCATCCTCAAAATGTTTTCATTAATGAGGTATTAGTAAGTCAATCTGGAAGTAGTTATTGAAATTCTTAGTATTTGAGTAAGTTTTGACTCTGCCAGTCCACTGACAGTCTTTTGCCCTAAGGTCTTGCCCTGTGCAGTCTTGGCAACAAGGAAGTCGGTCAGTCTAGACAATCCCTTGACATTCAGAAACCTTGTTCTTGCACAATATGCAACTTCCTGGAACTGATATGGCACATCCATGGGAAAGGTTGTTGTGTGGCTATGAGAAAAGACCAGAGCACATGTGATAAGATAGAAACAACACTAATTCCATACTACCATATTCCATGAATATATGTGGTTGACCTCTTTTTAAAGAACAAATTCATTCAAAAGACACAGTGTTGAGACACAATGAATGTCTTGTAGCAATTATCTCTATGTAGCAGAAACACAGGTGATTCTCTTTTCTTGACTTTGCTGACTTATTTTCTGAATTTCCAAGGATGAACATGTTTACCTGCATGACAAAAACTGCTTTTTAAAAAACCTTTCTATTCATTAATCACTTATGCAATTCTTCTCCGAGTTATTCTAAAGGAGAGGAGAAATGCTAGTCAGACGCTAAAGCCTTCTGTGTCTTGCAAAGTTCACATCCACACTGGGGATTAATGGGACACAGATGTCAGTTCTCTTGGATGCGGAGCTGTGATGCCAGGGCTACACTCGAGTCGGCTCTGAGTTCTCTAGTTCACAGATGCCTGTGTTTTTCTGGGAGTCCTGAAATACCGGAAGTGGGGATCCAGACCACAGGGCCAAGGAGGAATGGAGGTCTCCGCAGACAGGGCAGAGATGGTCAGAGATGCTGCGTGATAGTAAGAGCTGGTCAGCCTGGTAGCAAAACTACCTCTCCCTTTCATGACAACACAACACAGAACAGCCCACCGAAAGCCTACAGGGCCTCGCTGCCAGTCCCTGTTCAGGGCGCCATTTGCTGGTCTAGTTTCGCGGGTGGGAGACAGACGACCAGGGACTCATGGCTGAGCTGGGAAGCAGTATCTCGTTTATTCATCAGATAGATTGCCTTTTATGCATCTCTTCACTGGAAGTGACAAGGGAAAGGAAATGACTAGGAGAGGGGGCAGAGCAAAAAAAGATTGTGAACAGAACATAGAAGGCTTCCATCTAACTAGTGGGGATTAAACCAGTGCCCTGCAGGCAGGGCGGGACCCAGGTAAAACAGTGATTATGTAAATAGACCACATCACAAGTAATACAAGGAACCTAATGTGATGCTCAAAACAGAAGGTCTTAGAAGCAGAATTTAGAAGCAGACCAACACCTCGCCTTGGGGAAGCAAGCTGTCTAAGGACCATCCTTCCTCCCTTCTGCTCAGACACTCCAAGGAGTCAGAAACAGTATGGAATCGTCTCCTTTACCACGGGATCTCAAAGGTGGATGTCAAAGGCATCATGAGATGAACCCGAAACAGAAGGAAGAATCCCGGATATCATACTCATGACAAGTGCGAGGACACTGAAGGAAACCAGTACTGAGAACTGGACTGGGTGTGGTTTACTGCAGCACCACAAAGGACTGCGGGGAATTAATTAGGGGAAGGGCAGGAACGGCCGGCCGGGTGCTGGGCTCCTGGTACTTGGGGATATAGAAGAACCTGGGCTGGGAGAGAGGGTCTTGCAGACCCCTGCCTCGGGGAGATGAGAGGCTGCACTGTGTGTCAACAACTGAACACCCCCCCCAATCAAGTGCAAAACAAAAGAATTATTACAGAGGATGTCCATGCCTTTTTTTCTTTCTTTCCTTTCTTTTTTTCCTCCTGGGTTACTGCTGGGGCTTGGTGCCAACAATGTTATTGGACAGAGATAGAGAGGGAGAGAGAGAGAGAGAGACATCTGCAGACCTGCTTCACCACTTGTGAAGTGTCCCCTTCAGGTGAGGAGCCAGGGGCTCGAACCTGGATCCTTGCGCAGGTCTTGTGCTTAGTACTGTGTGCATTTGACCTGGTGTGCCCCTGCCCAGCCCCTGGAGGATGCCCACTGCCTTCTCTTCCTCCCACTGTAGCACAGACAGGCCGAGAGATCAATGAGAATCCACCCTGGAGTTAGAACCTTTCCCTACCACACAGAATCTTCCCAAGTATCGTCACAAAGTCTGGTTTCCACTGGCAGGCTGGCTCTCCACCGTGGCAGATGCCACACAGAGACTCTGGAAAACCTTCACGAAGCAGATCATCATCATCATTATTTTAATATCATTGCAGTCAGGCAGGGAGTAATGGTTTACAGTACAGTTGTTAACACATGGGTCCGATTTCTCATCTCCTCCTGAGAGGTGTCTGCAAAACGGGCAGATGGTTTTCCCCACTTTTCTCCTTTATTGGGGGGGGGAGGCTTAGTGATTTACAGTCCACAGTAAAATACAATAGTTTGTGGACGGGTAACATTTCTTAGTTTTCCACAGAGCACTCTAACCACCCCCTCCTCCCCGGTCCTCCTCCACCATCACATTCCAGGGCCTGAACATCCCCTCCAGCCCCAGCGTTCTGCACTTTGGTACAATACACTCCAAGCCCACTCCAACTTCCAAAGCCAATTATTTTATACTTTAGAAAATCAGAGCCTTCATTGTACTTGCTGTTCTGAGAATAAATGTTAGGCACTGCCTGAATTGGGAACGGAATGAGTATAATGTCTTTGTATTTGCTGTGTGTGTTTATATTAACCTTGGGAGCACGTGTGGACTTGTTTCGTGAATAGCATTATGTGAATTTGATTTCAGAAAAGCGAAATCTCTCCTTGGAAGGAGAGTGTCATCACCTCGCGTAGACTGTGTTCCTTTGCAAACAATGCTCTTCACTTTTGGCAAGTGTCCTCTTTGCCATCTGCCCTGTGGAGCCCTTGCCAGCATTGCCGTAATAATTGAGTTAGAGCAAGAATGAGGTGTAATGGAGGGGAAGGAAATTGATTGCTTCATTTTTATTAACAGAAAGGGAGATGATTGGGGCACCCTGCTAGGAACTGCAGTGAAACAAAGAAGGCAGAGACAGAGCGGTGACTCCAGGTGGCAGGAAGCCCCCTGAGCAAACCATGTGGGGTGCGGAGACGAGGCCAGCAGGACGCCCGGCAGAGAAAACTGAAAGGAATCGGGAGGGCAGAGACAGCCGGGACTGCGGGGCAGGGGTCCACATGGGAGACGGCGAGCTGCAGCTAGAGGACCAGTTCAGCACCCGGCCCACTCTGCTTGCCCTCCAGTCAAACACAGACACGGGCTAAATTCCCTAAGTTCGCGTCCCAGCCTGGGGCATGTGCATAGCAGCGAGTGACTGCAGACTGCGTTCTGGCCCCAGCCGGAGGCGCCTCTGCCTCCGAGGGGACTGCAAGGCCCACTCAGGGTGCACCAGGACCGGCTCACTCACCCTGAGTGGCTGCGTCCTGGCTGGTGAGCTGGGCTGAGGCTGCCTGGGCTGAGCTGTGTCCCTGCACCTTCTAAGGGACGTCTGTTCCACCCCTCCGAGAATTCGGTTCCTTCCTCTCTGAGCGACAGCTGCTAACCTGGCCTGGCACTGAGTCTTACCTGGGTATCAGTTTCGGAGTTTGGGTTGGGGGCTAAGAGAGGCCCCCTGGGTGTCGGGAGAGAGACTCAAGAGGCCAGGAGGCAGGAGGCAGGAGCTGAGCTCATGTGCAGCACTTGGCCAGCGGTCCAGAGCATGTGGTGGTGTTAGGTTTCTCTCAGGGGAGATATTCAGGCCTAGGAGCGGTAGGAGAATGGAGGTAACAGTCAGGACACTGAACCTCCTCCTGGTTGAGGTCTCGATTCTGTGGCCTTTTTTCTGAAGACTCTAGCAAATGGATTCTCACCGCAACAGACATGACTACTCAAGAAGAAAACACAAATCACTCTTTCTGCTTCTTCCTGAACAGAGGAGACATGCACCTACGTTCTGTGCTGTGCTGAGTCCTGGGAGCAGATTTCCTGTGTTAAGATGTCAACTGAAGGAAGATCTGTCTGTGAAAGGAACCAAGAATGCACCAGACTAGGCAGCATCATCACCCCAAATATGGAGTGGTAGGAAGTTGGGTAAGTCGACACATTGGTGTGCTGTGTCTACCTGAATAATGTGGACGAGGAGAGATGCACAGATACAAGCAGCTACAGCCCTTGTCTTTCCCGTGTGAGAAGCCGCGCCTCAGCCCCATCGCCACATAGACCGCCATAGGCAGAGATGGTGGTGGTTGGCTGGTGCTCTTAGCAACAGAAAAGCAAAATGGGGCGAGGCGCTGGGCCACGGTGCACCCAGTTAAGCGCACATGGTGCTAAGCACAAGGGCCTGCGCGAGACTCTGTGTTCGAGACCCCGGGTCCCCACCTGCAGGGGCACACGCTTCACAAGTGGTGAAGCAGCTTTGTAGGAGTCTGTCCTTCCTGCTCAATCTCTGCTCCTCTCTCAATTTCTCTCTGTCTTTTCTAATAAAGTGGAAAAAAAAAGGCCACCGGGAGCAGTAGATTCACAGTGTCAGCACCAAGCCCCAAAGATAACCCTGGAGGTGAAAAATGAGTAAATAAAATAACCTAAAAATTGGGCCAGTGAAGTGATTCAGTATTAGGACGCATGTGCAAGTTCTGGGTCCTTCCCTAGCAGTCACATAAAAGCATGTGAATCGTGACAATAGGAAGAGAGCCACACAGAGGGTTTAACCCAGTATAAACTCATGTGGACCCCATCATAGACGGGGAACAGGGAAAGGTAACCCCAGGGTGACTGAGAAAGTCCTGCCACATTTCCACAGAGGCTGAGGCTGGGCGGCACTCTGGGTCTGCCACGTTCCCCCTGCTACATTCTTGCCACGACCCAGTTTTCTCAGACGATTTTGTTAGTCAGGAATCAGACGACGGGCCAGGCCGTCAGGGGCCAGGCCGGGCAGCAGTGAGGTCCCCTGTGAGGAGCCTGGTCCCCACCTGCAGGCGGGCGGTGAGTGGTGGGGCAGTGCTGTGGTGTCTCCCTTTGTCTTTCCCCCTCCCCTTTCCTTTCTGCTTATATCAAATCAAAGAAAGGGGGAAAAGTGTGTGTGGAGGTGGGGAACTTGTCATGCAGGTGCCAAATCCCAGCAATAACAAAATACAATATAGCAAATATAAATAGAAACACGGCAAAAATACAAACGCAAGTCCTGGCTAAACAGCACTGTGTAGGGTGCTACTTGGTCATGTGTTCAGCTACGGTCACGCCTGGCTCTCCCTGCATTTGAAAAGGTGATGCCTTGGTCTCTTTCACACTTTCTCTCTGCCTTCTCTGTCTCTACCTACAAAAAAAAAAAAGTCAAATAGATTGAAAGAATAATCAGAAAAGAAATTTCTGGAGAGTCGGGCAGTAGCGCAGCCGGTTAAGCGCAGGTAGAACAAAGCGCAAGGACCAGCACAAGGATCCTGGTTCGAGCTCCTAGCTCCCCGCCTTCAGGGGAGTCGCTTCACAAGCTGTCTTCCCCTCCTCTCTCCATTTCTCTCTGTCCTATCCAACAACACCTACAACAATAAAACAACAAGGGCAACAAAAGGGAATAAATAAATAAATATTTAAAAAAAAAGAAATTGCTAGTACCATTTAAAACAGTGAAACTTTACATCTATCAATGCTTCCACAAAAAAATTGTGGAGACCCAGAAGAAAAGGAGACATTAACTTATTAAATTACAGTTCTATGTTCAGACATTTGCTTTACTTTTTTCACATGAGGAAAAATTTCATGAGAGAAAAGAGAGAGAGTGTTGCACTCCACTACTTCCATTACATTACAACAACTAGAAATAAAATAATTGTTTAGAACTCACATCACTGGGTGCCTCATCCAAAGACTCACAAGGCCACCGGAGCCCGGGTCTCTGAGGTTCTTCCACACTATTTCAGGCCCACGGCGCCTGCTGGCTTTGCTCTGCCCTCCTGAATACAGGCTGCAACCGGATATTTTTCCAGAGACTCAAGACCTTTATTCTCCCCTTGGCTTACACAGCCCTTACTTGAGGCCATGTCAAACCTTAAACATGCCATTTAAAATACCAGCCGCTAAAGGCCGTCTAAGGCCAAGCTGTCCCCAACATCTTTGCTACAGAAAACAACACTGGCATTTGGCCACAGAATTTTACCTCAAAATGTGATCTACAGACCCCAAGCTGCCCATCTTCCAAGTGTGTCATGAAAGCTGAGTGGTCTGGGCCATTAATTATAATGTTCCTAATGGTCTCAAAGGCTCTGGTTGTAACACGATCTTCCCCATGGGCAGGACCAGAAGGAGTCTTGTCTGCCAGATCATCAGGCTCCCAAGATGTTCCTATCAGCCTCCGCGACATCAGCAGTCCCGGGCCCTCCCATGTGGGCTCACTAGGACAGGGGCCGCCTGGCGTGGACCTGGCCCTGAAGACTCCCCAGGACTCACGACTCCGCCTGCAAACCCCGATAAGAAGACAGATCAGAGACAGGGGTGACCTTTCCGGGATGCCAGTCCCTCAGTATGTAAGGTGAAGCGTCATAAAAGCTGGTGGCCTACGGACCCACTCACAACGATCCTGGAGTGGAGACCCCTATAGACACCAAGTAGAGTGGAGAAGCAAGGCAGAGTGTGCGGAGGGTTGGCGACGGCAAGGAGAATGGCCGAGCTTCCCGTGAGTGAGAACACCAGTGGCTCTCACAGAATGTGGCAGAGTGTGAGAGAACAGTCACAGAGAACAAGCATTTGGCCAACCAACACACTTACAGCGTGCTTATAGGATATAGGGTGTCCTTCCTCTCCCAGGAAGATAAGCCCTGAGGAGCCCGCACACCCATCCAGAGATCTGTGCGCACCTGTGTTCACAGCAGCACAATCTGTAACAGCCAAAACCTGGAAGCAGCCCAGGTGTCCAACAACAGATGAGTGGCTGAGCAAGTTGTGGTCTAGATACACAATGGAATACTACTCAGCTATTAAAAATGGTGACTTCACCTTCTTCAGCCCATCTTGGATGGAGCTTGAAGGAATCCTGTGAAGTGAGATCAGTCAGACAGAGAAGGATGAAGACGGGGTGATCTCACTCATGGACAGAAGTTGAAAAACAACATCAGAAGGGAAAATACTAAGCAGAACTTGGACTGGAGTTGGTGTCTTGGAAGCTACAGCAGTTCCCCCAAGGCTGCAGATGCGGGTTAACTATTATTTCTACAACTGTCTGTCTATATCTGTATATATTTGCCTTTTCCCCCTGTGGTCCTCTCTTCTCCTCCTTTCCAAGTCACACCCACACCTGTTACTCCATCCAAATGCCCCTCCCTTCCCCTTCTCACTCTCTCCAGGTCCTGATGGAGCTGGATTTCAGAGCCCTCTGCTCATTTTACCTTAACATTTCTCTCCCCTCTGGGTGGGGGGGTGGGACGGGACACAGTCTTTTGGTGGTGGGAATGGTGTTATGTACACCCCTATTAATTTGTAGTCATATATATATCACTATTTAATTAATATGAGAGGGGAAAACTGATTGAATGTCTCAAACTTTTTAATGCACAGACCATAGGCTGATTCTTTGATAGGCTGATTCTCTTAAAAGCTTAGACCAAGGAAAATAGAAGCAACTGGTGGCAGAGCTATATGTAAAT
Organism: Erinaceus europaeus; assembly: GCF_950295315.1. NCBI lineage: Eukaryota > Metazoa > Chordata > Mammalia > Eulipotyphla > Erinaceidae > Erinaceus > Erinaceus europaeus. Next base: position 1,055,533 of record NC_080172.1, on the reverse strand, counting down.
AATATCAAAGGACATAAATTATGGTGATGTTGTGTATGATACAGCAAATACTAACAAAGGGATTTTTCAAAGTTAACCCAATTGCCAAAAAATGTGATTATAGCAATAACTGTCTATTGTCTTCTTAAACCCCAAGACAGCTGGATCCTCCTGCTTCCTCTATAGAGCCTAGATTTCCCCAGTCCTGATGGAGGGAATTGTGTGGTGTTGTACCCCTCTTATCCTATTGTTTTGTCAGTGTTTTCTTTTTATAAATAAATAAAAATAAAAGAAAGAAATCAACCACAAGAAAAAAGAAACAAAGAGATACACCCAAACTGTGGAGACTGAACAATACACTTCTGAATATTGCCTAACTCACTGAAGAAATAAAAAAGAGAAATTGAAAACTACTTGGACAACAATGCAAATGAAGAGACCAACCACAAGACCCTGTGAGATGCAGCCAAAGCTGTCCTCAGAGCAAAGTTGATAGCAATACAGGCCCATGTTAACAGGCAGCAAAGGTCTCAAGGCAGCTCCCTAACGTCCCCATTGAGCCAACAGAAAAGGAGCAACAAAGACCCCAAAGGCAGCAGGAGGAGGGAAACAGTCAAAATCGGAGCAGAAATTAAAGAAACAGAACCCAGAGAGATGATCCAAAAAGATGAATGAAACCGTGAGCGGGTTCTTTGAGAGGAAGAATAAAATAGAAAAGCCACTGGCTAGACTCACAAAAAGAACAAGAGAGAAAGCTACGAGAAAAGCAATCAGGAATGAGAGAGGTGAGATTACAACTGAAGATGGAGATATGCAAATTTAATTATGAGCTGGACCACTTGGATTTACCAGTCACTTCCACGTGATAAAAACATGGTCCCCCCAACAAGACTGCTCTTAATTCAGATGCCACCTGCATGTGGGGTCACCAAGTCAACTGTCCTTGTAACTGTAATTTGACTACAATTTGCAGACATTTCCTCCATTCCCTCATATTTGACAATTTACTCAAATGAGTTTTATATTGCAGGAAAGCACTATACCTTGGTCAACGGTCTTATGATAAATCATATGCAGGGCGTGGTCTGGGAAGGTCCCTTCCTCACGTAACACCAGGATGCATCACCGTCCAGTGTATTAGATGTTCACCAACTAGGAAGCTCCACTGGGGGTGGTGTCCAGAGGTCTCATTAGGATTCCTTATATAATTGATTAGATCACTGGTCACTTATTCTAATTCAGTCTTGAACACATGTGATTTAGGAGGTAGTGCAGTGGATAAAGTGTTGAACTCTCAAGTATAAGATCATGAGTTCAATCTCTGGCAGCATGTGTGTCAGAGTGATGCCAGGTTCTCTCTATCTATCTATCTATCTATCTATCTATCTATCTATCCATCTATCTCTCTCCCCTCATATCTATCTCATTAATAAATAAAGAAATATAATCTTTTTAAAAATTCAAACACTACTCTGCTCTGTAGATGTTAGGCTAGCTAAAAGTTCCAACTTTCTAATTCCATAATTGGTTTTTCTGGTGTTAAGACTGTCCTGAAGCTGTCTAGATTCCCACCAGGATCAGCTCATGAGGATAGAAAAGATAGACTTATTACTCAGTTAATTCTTAGATTTTTGAGGTAATGTGCCAGAAATAAGGGATATAGACCAGTTAGAGGGCAGGGGTAGATACCATAATGGTTATGCAAAGAGACTCTCATTCCTGAGGCTCCAAAGTCCCAGGTTAAATCCCCTGCAGTACCATAAACCAGAACTGAGCAGTGCTTTGGTAAATATATATATATATATATAATATATATATATATATATATATATTATATATATATATATATATCCCATCATTCCTCACCAGTGAGCATGAGACAGTAACAACCAACTGGAGGCAAGCAACTGTGACCTCATACAGCTATCTGGCAAGACATTTTTCAAGACTCTCTTGAACCCCACACAGAGGCATAATCTAGAAAAGGGTGGAAAATGTAGTCTGCAAATAGGTCAACCACATGCCTCTCCATTCCGAGCCTCTTAAGCTCCAAGAGCGATCTGGTGTGGAGGAGTGAAAATGTTCTGAATTAGAGACTGACAGTTTCCACTGAGTCAAACCAAAATTTAGTCATTGAAAAGAACTTCAAAGTTGTATGGGATTTTATCAAGATAGCATTAGTGATGTGGAAGAAAGTTCTGACAGTAAGGCTCAAAGTCGGGGCTAGGAAAATACGATTGCTTTATGTCTAAGCCACACTGATCTTCACACACACTTATAGCCAAGTATTGGCCACCAAAATGGAAAATACCAAGTGTTGGCAAGTGTGTGGAACCACCAGTTGTCTGAGGAGTGTGAATGGCTGAAACCACTTTGGAAAAGTGCTTGGCAGCATGTTATTGCTAAATGTAAGCATATCATACAATGCAGTCAGTCTCCCCCACAAGGATATAATCATAATAATCCTAAATCAGATTACCCAAATGGCATTCCACGATGAAATGTATAAAAGGTAAGTTACTGAATGTTAATGAATGGAGAAATGTACACAGGCCTACGTGTAACGAGGCGGGTGAACCTCACAGACACCATATTGAAGGAGAAGAAGTAACTCACCAGAGTGTATCACAGTGGGAGAATAAATCCATCGGTAAGGCTGGGATCAAAATAATGGCCTGTGAGGTTGGAAGGGAAAACAATAGAATCTTGAGATGCAGCTTGTATTTTGTTTCTGAGTCTGGGCGCTGGAAGTAAGAATGAGTTATACATACACTTTTCTACTTGCATGTCATAATCAACAAAGAGGTTTTTAAAATTTGTTATTGACAGTATGTCACAAGATTGTAAGATACTACTGTAAGATTGTGGAACCTGTAGTCCCACATCACACCCTCCACCCTCCCACCTCTCAAAGATGACCCCCAGGGTTCTCACAAGTCTTACAAACAGTTTGCTTCCTTCTTCTTCCTCTTCTTCTTCCTCTTTTTCTTCTTTTACTTCTCCTCCTTTTGGCCAAGTTTATGTAAATTAAATCTCTAGTTTCCACATATGAGTGAAACCATCGGTTAGTTCTCTTTCATCTCTTATTTCGCTAAGCATAATTACCTTCCGTTCCATACATTTTGTCCCAAAGGACACAATTTCATCATTTTTTTCAGAATGGAGTATCTATCCCATAACTTCTTTATCCCGTCATCTGATGATGGGCATTTAGGCTGCGTCCACTCTTTGACTATTGTGAATAATGCAGCTATGAACACAGGGGTGCATAGGCCCCTTCTGATTAGTGTTTGAGTGTGCTTTAGGTAAATGTCTAATAGTGGCATTGCTGGATCACAAGGTACTTCTGCTTTCATTTCTTTATTTTATTTTTTAAATTTATTTATTGGGGAATTAATGGTTTACATTCGACAGTAAATACAATAGTCTGTACGTGCATAACATCCCCCAGTTTCCCACATAACAATACAACCCCCCACCAGGTCCTCTGTCATCCTTCTTGGACCTGTATTCTCCCCACCCACCCACCCCAGAGTCTTTTACTTTGGTGCAATACGCCAATTCCAGTTCAGGTTCTGGTTGTGTTTTCTCTTCTGATCTTGTTTTTTAACTTCTGCCTGAGAGTGAGATCATCCTGTACTCATCCTTCTGTTTCTAACTTATTTCACTTAACATGAATTTTTCAAGGTCCATCCAAGATTGGCTGAAAACAGTGAAGTCACCATTTTTTACAGCTGAGTAGTATTCCATTGTGTATCTAGACCACAACTTGCTCAGCCACTCATCTGTTGTTGGACACCTGGGTTGCTTCCAGGTTTTGGCTGTTACAGATTGTGCTGCCAAGACATTTTCATTTCTTTAAGGACTCTCCATACAGTCTTTCAGAGGAACTGCACCACCTGGCACTCCCACCAGCAGTGTAGCAGAGTTCCCTTGTCTCCACGGCCTCTCCAGCACCTGTCATTTCCTGGTTTGTTGATGGCAGCCATTCTCTCAGGTGGGAGATGGGATCTCAGGGGAGTTCTAATCTGCATTTCACTAATGATAAGTGAAGTGGAGCATTTCTTCATGTGTCTGTGGGCCATGTGTGTGCCTACTTAAGAACTGTTTAGTTCTTTGGCCCACTTTCTTATTGGGTTATTTTTGCTTCATTTGCAGATTTGCACCAATTCTGTGTAGATGTTTGAAACAGTTGCTTGTCTGATGTGTGATCAGCAAAAGTCTTCTCCTTTACTGAGCTGCTGGTTGACTCTGTGTACTTTGCTTTAGATATATAAAACCTTTTTATCTCCATGAAATTCTGTGCTCAAGGGGTTGCGTCTCCAAATACAACTCTGATATGAATATTCTACAAAGTTTCACTGACATTTTCTTCTATAAATTTTAGAGTTTCTGGTCTAATATTTACATCTTTAATCCATTTTGTTTTGGCCCTGGTTTATGGTGTTAGGTGATGGTCAAGTTTCACTTTTCTACATGTGGCTGTTCACTTTTCCCAGCACCATCTGTTGAAGAGACCTCCTTTATCCCAATGGACGGTTCTGTCCCCTTTCTCATATATATTAGGTGGTTGCATATGTGTGGGCCCATTTCTGGGTTTTTGATTCTGCTCCATTGATCCAAGTGTCCATTCTTATTCCAACACCATGCTTTATAATATAAACTGAAATTGAGGGGCATGAAACATCCAATTTTTTTTTTTCAGAAGCACTTTGGCAATTTATGGTTCTACACAAATCTTTGAACAAGTTTTTCAACTTGCTTGAAAAATGCCATTGGAATTTGGATATGGATTGCATTGAAATTGTAGATTGCTTTTGGTAGAATGGCCATTTTAAGAATGTTTATTAATCCAAGGCAGGAACAGGAATGTTCTACCACTTCTGTGTGTCCTTCGCTATTTCTTTTAGCAATGCCCCATAGCTTTTGTTGTAAAAGTCATTCGCCTCCTTTGTGAGAGTCAAGCCATCAAGGCATTTTATCTTTTTGGGTTCAGTTGTAAATGGGATTGAGTCTTTTATTTCCGGTTCCTCTGACTACTTGTTTGTATACAGAAATGCCATAGATTTATGTGTATCGATTTTGTATCTTTATACATTATTGACTCTATTAATTCTTTCCAGTAGTTTTTTGGTGGAGTCTTTGGGGTTCTCTAGGTATAATATTATGTCATCAGCAAAGAGTGATAGTTTAATTTCTTCTTTTCTAATTTGTGTGCCTTTGATATCTCTTTCTTTTCTGATTGCAGTGGTGAGGACCTGGAGAACTATGTTGAATAATAGGAGAGATAGTGGACATCCTTGTCTGGTTCCCAATTTTAGGGGGAAAGCTTTCAGCTTTTACCCACTGAGAATGATAATAGCTATGGGTTTGTTGTAAATGGTCCTTCTATTCCTAGATTCTGTATATTCTTTATTATAAATGGGCATTGGATCTTATCAAATGCCTTTTCAACATCAATTGATATGACCATGTCATTTTTCTCTTTCTTTTTGTTGATACAATGAATTACATTGATTGAGTTATGGATGTTAAACTATCCCTGTCTCCCAGTTAGATTCCCACTTAGTCTTAGTGAATTCTTCTCTTGATAAGTTGTTGAATTTGATTTGCCAAGATTTTCTTCAGGATTTTTGCACCAATGCTCATCAGGGATATAGATTTATAGTTTTCTTTTCTGGTAGAATCCCTTCCTGTCTTGAGGATCAAAGTAATGTTTGCCTCACAGTACATGTTTGGTAGTATTCATCCCTCTTCAGTTTTCTTTTTTAATTTATTATTGCCTTTGTTTATTTATTGGATAGAGATACCCAGAGGGTATCAAGAGGGAAGGGGGAGAAAGAGAGGGAGAGAAACAGAGAGATACCTGCGGCCCTGTTTCTCCACTCATGAAGCTTTTCTCATGGAGGTAGGGAGCAGAGGGTTGAACACAGGTCCCTGCACATTGTAACACAGGCACTCAGCCAGGTATGCCACCCACAGGCTCCCTCCTCTTCAATTTTCTGGAGAAGTTTGAGAAAAATGTCTTAGAGAAGTCATCAGTTAAGCCATCTTTGCTTGGGCTTTTATTTTTGGGAAGATTTTTGATGACTGATTCAATTTTTAAGCTAGAAATTATTTGTTTAAGCTATTTACTTCCTCTTAGGTTAGCTTGGCAAGTGGTGTGATTCTAGAAATGCATCCATCTCTTCTAGGTTGTTGTACTTATTTCCACCAAGATATTCATAATATTCACATATAATTTTTGCATATCTCCATCTTCAGTTGTAATCTCACCTCTCTCATTCCTGATTGCTTTTCTCGTAGCTTTCTCTCTTGTTCTTTTTGTGAGTCTAGCCAGTGGCTTTTCTATTTTATTCTTCCTCTCAAAGAACCCGCTCACGGTTTCATTCATCTTTTTGGATCATCTCTCTGGGTTCTGTTTCTTTAATTTCTGCTCCGATTTTGACTGTTTCCCTCCTCCTGCTGCCTTTGGGGTCTTTGTTGCTCCTTTTCTGTTGGCTCAATGGGGACGTTAGGGAGCTGCCTTGAGACCTTTGCTGCCTGTTAACATGGGCCTGTATTGCTATCAACTTTGCTCTGAGGACAGCTTTGGCTGCATCTCACAGGGTCTTGTGGTTGGTCTCTTCATTTGCATTGTTGTCCAAGTAGTTTTCAATTTCTCTTTTTATTTCTTCAGTGAGTCAGGCAATATTCAGAAGTGTATTGTTCAGTCTCCACAGTTTGGGCGTATCTCTTTGTTTCTTTTTTCTTGTGGTTGATTTCTAACCTCACTGTTTCATGGTCAGAATAGATATTTTTTATGATTTCAATATTCATGTATTTATTGAGGCTGTATTTATGTCCCCACACATGGTCCTTGAGAATGTTCAGTGTGCACTTGAAAATAAGGTATGTTCTTTTTGGGGGGCGGGGCAATGAAATGCTCTAAATATATATGTTAAATTCATTTCATCTATGACTTCATTTGTGGCCTCTGTTTCCTTATTGATTTTTTTGTCCTCATGATTTGTCTCTTGCTGTGAGTGGTGCACTGAGGTTTCCAGCTAATACTGTGCTGCTGCTCATGTCTCCCTGAAGGTCAGTAAGTACTTTTTAAATACATTCTGGTGCTCGCGTATTGGAAGCATAACCTTTGATGATGGTTATGTTTTCCTGTTGGATTGATCCTAGTAGAGGTTTTTTTTGTTTTTAATTAAAATAAAGCAGAAGGTTGGTGCAAAGACACAGGAGCTCTGCAAGGATCTGCACAGCTCTGGGATTAGCCGCTCCCTCCACCTCTCTCTCAAGGCTACATGGTTTTGTGGGGAGCAAGGAGAGGCTGGTTATTTCTGAGCATCTGCATTTTCTCTCTCACTCCTGCCTTTTCTGTTTCTTTAACACTGGATAGCTTCAATTTTGCAGAAGGTCTGGCTTAATTCCCCACCATACTTCTATATGTTTGGGTTTGAAAAGGAACGCACTGAGGCTACGGAGTGTTTACAGAGACCGCCGAGCAGGAACTCTCAGAGAGTCGCCCAATCTCCACTGGACAGGCTTTTTTTTTTTTTTTCATGCATAGCTGTGCGTTTCAGTTTTCGTCTGTGCATAGACTCATCCCATAAATATCTTGCAGTCTTCATCTCTTTCACCAGGGGTTCTGCAAGTGAAGCCTGCACGATGAAGTTCAAGTCCGTGTTGCTCTGCCTCTCGCTCAGTATCTCCCAGGGGAGACAGCACCACTGTCATATGTGTGGCCCGTCACTCAGCAGACTCTCAGGTCTTCCTTCAAAGCCCCTCTCCCTGACTGCTGCTCTTCTGTGGATTTGATCATCCTTCCCTCCCTCACATTTCACCGTTTGTCTCTTTGTTGGTTCCTTGTTTCATTCTCATACGTCACTTGCTGAGCTCAAGTACCTGTAGCCTCACCTTCACCTGCACATGCTTCTGTGTCCTAGTCTCCAAGGAAGGCTGAGGAAAGTCTTCCCCCAGCTAGAGTTCATGTGGTTTGAAGTGATGTTCACTTGTCTTTCTAAGGTAGTAGTCCTTTAATTCTCTCAGGTGGACACTACGGCTCTGACTACTTCCTGGTCAGTTTGAATATTTAATTACGCATTCCGACTTCTTCCTGAGGTTGCCACAAGAACAAGACGCCACTGCTGCAGCTCACAGTGCACGAGACAGTCCAGAGCTGCGTCAGGGCTGAGCAGTGGCTGTGCTTACTCTCATTATGTCTCACATGCAGTCTTCTGATGATTTAGAAACAGTTAAGCGCATGTGGCGCAAAGCTTAAGGACTGTCGTAAGGATCCCGGTTTAAGTCCCTAGCTCCCCGCATGCAGAGGAGTCGCTTCACAGGTGGTGAAGCAGGTCTGCAGGTGTCTGTCTTTCTCTCCCCTTTCTGTCTTCCCTTCCTCTCTTCATTTCTCTCTGTCCTATCCAACAACAATGACATCAATAACAACTACAACAATAAACAACAAGGGCAACAAAAGGTAATAAATAAAAAAAGAAATAGTTTTATTTTAAATGTTTTCTTAGACTGAACTGGTTAAACATGATTCTTTTATTTAGCAATCTCTTCCAATAAAAGTCCAAGATTTGAAGGATTTTTTTGCCTGCTAGTCAGGTGTTACCCTCTGTGTGTATGACAGAAAAATGCATCTATAAAGTACTGAATTCTCGGAGACTGAGAAGCCTGTGGCACTTTCACTGCCTGCCTCCCAATAGCTTTCCCCTTACTCCTGACGCGTGACCCCCATACGCTCGCAATTCTTCCTGCAGGAAGTTAATTAGCTGGTGGGCTTAAGTGGCTTGGCTGTGGCGCATGGCAAGGTTTAGACAAGCTGAGTCTGAGCTGAGCTTGGGGTCCTGCAGTCAGCGTGCTGGACTAATTTATACTCAAGGGTAAAGATTAAGTCTAGTTCTTGGTAGCCAGCCAGACTCTGCACAGGGCAAAAGCTCGGAATGCAGCTTGCAGAGCTGAGACCCACCAAGAGTGTCCTCCTACCCACGCTGTGTGGTGTGGCAGTGGTTTCCTGGCCTCTCACCTGCATGTGTGTCTTCATGGCACTTCCTCTGTGGTTTTGAACAGAAGGCACATTAGTGACCAGCAGAACAGGTGGTGACCAAGTGCGGGTTACAGGTTAGTAGATGCTATTTTCATCCATTTAATTATTTGGACCAATAGTCTATAAATCATGTTTCTCTGTGAGACTTAAGTATAACCAAGAATCATTGGTGAAAAGTTTTTAACTATAATCTCATTGTGCATAAGACCTCATGACTGTGGTCAGTGTCAGGCGAGTCAAGCGTCTGTCTGGACAGAGGATGGGAGACTCTCCCCCACTCCTCCTCCTGTGGCTTCTGCTGTGCCAATTCCTGGCATCTGAGCATCTCCTACACTCTTGCTGTCCCTTCATTTTCCCCTAAAGGACAGGCGGGCACTGTAGGTGTCAATCAGAGAGTCCTCTAAGGGAGTCTGGTGGCAGCGCAGCGGGTTAAGCGCAGGTGGCGCAAAGCACAAGGAGCAGAGTAAGGATCCCGGTTCGAGCCCCCAGCTCCCCACCTGCAGGGGAGTTGCTTCACAGGTGGTGAAACAGGTCTGCAGGTGTCTGTCTTTTGCTCCCCCCCGTCTTCCCCTCCTCTTTCCATTTCTCTCTGTCCTATCCAACAACAATGACAACAGTAACAATAACTACAATAAAACAACAAGGCAACAAAAGGGAATAAATAAATAAATATGATTTTTTTAAAAAAAGAAAGTCCTCTGAGTGCTAAGCAACCCTATCAAAGTCGGGCTCTGTGAATCTCATCAAGGAGGCGTCAAAGCCACAGGCTCTAGCAAGGCAGTGCGTCACCCCTTCACACACGGACACCACCCCTGCAGCTCTGTGCATCACTATAGAACCCTCAGCTTCACTGCTTGGAACCTCTGCTCTTAAAGAAATCCTTCGGCAAGACAGGGAGAGATAACATAATGGTTATGCAAAGAGACTCTCATGCCTGAAGCTCCAAGTCCCAGGTTCAATCCCCCACTCTCCCACACCACCATAAGCCAGAATTGAGTAGTGCTCTGGTTTAAAAACAAATCCTTCTGCAGCCCAGGATAATGACTCTGTGCTGATTGACTGGGAACAAAAATACCCTTCCTGAGACATGTTTAGTCCATGCTTCAGAAATTGGCAATAACAAAACAACAAATTTGCAAATATGGATAGAAGAAAGTATTAAAAACAGCACGTAGATTATCTCATGTCCACAGGTAACCTACACAGGTAAAATTAGCCCTACTACTGAGTCTAGCCTTCTTGAGAGAAAGACAGACGTGGTGGTATGATTGTCCCTGATGATATGTTCTTGTGAAAGGAATCCAGGAGCACAAGCGAAACAACAAATAGCGCGGAATGAAGAGTTACGCTGTAAATAGGTGTGTAAGGTTTACACTAGTCTAAGTAAGAGTCATCTTCTGTAAGGAAATGTACGAGCAAGGATTGCAGGGCTTTATTTTCTACCACTGAAGATATTGGAAAATAACTCATGAACTTCTTCTCTGCCATTGCTCAAAAACTATATCTGATCTGAAACAGAAATCCAATAAATATTTGTTGAATCTATCTAAATGAGTGAGGCAGTAGGAAGGATGGATAACCATGGCACATCTCATCTTCCTCATGGGCTAAATTCCACAATGATCTTCTTACCCTTCCCCTAAACACCTCAGTGAGAGCAGACGCCAATGACTGGCCTCAACTGACGGTAACACACAAGAGGGAAGAGGCCGTTCCAGAGAATTCTTTGAGGTGCCATAGTGGTGAAACATGAAAACAAGTAGATCTTGAACTGGCGTTGGCGTATTGCATCAAAGTAAGACTCTGGGGTGTGTGTGTGGCGGGGGGGAGGTTCAGGTCCAAAAAGGATGACAGAGGATGCGTGGGGGTTGTATAGTTATGTGGAAAACTGGGAAATGTTATGCACAAACTATTGTATTCACTGTTGAATGCAAAACATTACCCCCCCCCAATGAATAAATCTTTCAAAGATAAAGAAAACAACAAAGAACACAGAAGCACAACTAGGAACAAGTCACTATGTTTTGTGGTGGTGCTAGTGTGAGCTTCAACTGGCAAGTAGTCCATGACCAAACACCAGCTGTAAAAATACCAGAAATGTCTATTTTGATGGACCCTGGGTAGCTGAGTTTTATTTTTAGCTCTCAGTTCTACCAAAATAACATGTCAGCTTGGCTTAAACCTCCTAACACAAAACCCTGTGGTTGTGGCGTTCTTCTGCTGGGTGAGCTGGTTCTTGGACATGACTGACGGCCATGCCTCATGTTATGATGGGGCATTCTGCCTCCCTTTAGGTATTTGGTAAGACCAAGTGTTAAAGCAAGCCTGAACAAGTCAGTCTTGTTAAAAGATAACACCTGTGTGCTTACAGCCATGTTCTCAGTTATTTACACATGATCACGGCTCTGCTTTGACCTAGCATGTTATGATTGGGCCCTCCTCAATTGCTATCGAACAGGCCATGGCCGGTGCGCCGCTATGTTCCATCGATGGGGAGCCAGAGATGACCCTAACTGCCCCTGTGGCTCCAGACAGACTATGACCCACATAGTCAACGACTGCCACCTCTCCAGATTCAAAGGAGGTCTCGAAACTTTACATCAGGCTCAATCTGACGCTGTTGACTGGCTACGGAAGAAGGGCAAACGCTAGAAGAAGAAGAAGAATGGCTCTGCACAGTGAAGTGGTTGCTTTGTAGACTCTTTTCCCCTTGTATAGTGAGCACTTGGGATGCATTGGATCGACCTTCCCGTGGTGCATCCCGTGAGTCCCCATTCATTGGGGAAACTGACGATCCTTCCTAGCCGACTGAATCCACATGGATCCCAGTCACTTTCAAAGCCATTAACTGGCTACGGAAGAAGGGCAAACGCTATAAGAAGTAAGCACTTCAGTTATGCAAGGTAGCTGGCTTGATTGAAGACTACATTAACTGCTGCCCTGCAGTCACGGCATGTAACTGGCCCATGCCATACTTTATCTCATTTTCTTGTTCTTCTCAGAACAGTGACTTTAGCCACCAAACACGGGAGTCAGGAGGACCAACTGATACCTTAAGCCTATCAAAGAACCTAGGTAGTAATTAAGTCACCCAGTGAAATAAATACCTCCTACTCTTAGGTGGTGGAGGACAAAACTGGGGAAAATAATCATGAGAGTTAATTCCATAATTTAACTTTAGTTTTAAGCGTCAAACTTTTTAAATTTATTGGTGACTTAATGGTCATTAACAAGACTGTAAGATAACAAGGGTACAAGTCCACACAGTTCCCACCACCAGAGCTCCCTGTCCCCATCCCCTCCATTGGAAGCTTCCCTGTTCTTTATCCCTCTGGGAGCCTGGACCAGAATCCTATATGGGGAGCAGAAGGTGGGAGTTCTGGCTTCTGTCATTGCTTCTCCGCTGGACATGGGTGTTGGCAGGTGGACCCACACCCCCAGCCTGTGTCTGTCTGTCCCTAGTGGGGCAGGGCTCTGGGGAGGGGAGGCTCCAGGACACACGGGTGAGGGCGTCTGCCCAGGGAGGTCAGGATGGCATCATGGCAGCATTGCAACTTGGTGTCTGAAAGGCAGTGAGAAATAAAGCAGGGCAAATTGTTTAATAATGAGGAGCCCAAGGCAGAGTCACACCTTTCAGCTGCTGCAGCACCAGCTAAAGTCTTGATCAGAGACGTGACCATTCCTGTTCTCCTGCCCCTCTGTGAAGAGTCTGGGAGCTGCGAACCAGATCGGGGACTGAGCATAAGCAAAGCACGTGCACTTGAGAATTCTGCCAACTTTGAAATTAAATCTGATTGAAAAGCAAACAGCAGAATACCCCAGATCCTTCTGTTAAAAAGTGCAGTTTTCAGACAGTATTTTACTTCTGCTCTTCAGTGTGGCCCACCTTCAGAATCTAGAGGGATCGGGTGATGGCCTGGCTTGGCCAACTAAGAAAGACTATGGCCGGCTGGAACACTCACATCTTCCTCGAGAGCCGTGAGCAAAAGCTCCTGGTGCGGTCTGCCCAGCAAGCAGGGTCTCTGACCTGTCTGTCTTAACTCATAGCAATTGATCACTGAATTCTGACAAACAATTCAAAACTATTTTGAGTGTCTTTGGATCAAATGGAACTTGAGTGCAGGGTACGCTCAGCCACAGGCCGTAACTTTGCAGACTTCACACAGCCTTGTGATTTCTGCTGACACCACGCTTCCCAGTGTGTATTTTTCAGAGTTGCTATGAAGTGGCTATTTAGTGTGAAGAAAATAAAATCTCTTGTTGCCATGGAAGCCTGAGTAGTTTCAATAATGATCAGAGATGATTTATATTTAGACCTGTCAGGCTAATATATAGTTCTACAAGTTATAATGCAACAAATGACTATTTTTAGGGAAAGCAAATTATTCTGTTTTAATACTCATCAAACACAAAGTCGATCTTAGTAGCAGTTGTGGCTCAATAAAGTTAAAAACCTTATCTGCCAGCATTTCCTGATTTATTCTAATCTCTGTACACTTAGAAAGGAAATGTAATATTGCCATTTCTGTTTCATTTATATTAGATCATCAAAATGTTGCTTTGCATAACCCCTTTGATGTCTAATATACTTTTGGAAGTCAGTCAAAATTTTTCTAATCGTTTTCACTCTAGTTGCATTTTTTTTTAAACCAAAATAAACAAGTTCAAGCAGCAGAGGCCTCTACTGCTAGGCTAGCCCTCCAAGCCAGCAGCTTCTGTAAACAGCCACTAAATGTGAACGACCCCTCTCATAATTATCACCACCCGTTTCATTCTGTCCTGGAAGGATGGTCACATAAACTCAGCAAGCAACGGATTCATCTAACAGGGGCTGCAGAGATGCGCCGTGTGGACAAGGAATGTTTGTGGGATGATGGTCTGTGCAGAGAGCACACACATCGCTTGGCATTCACATTCGGTCCGACAACATGGCTCTTTGGCCAGAGAAGCTGCTACCGCACATTACCAGGAGCTGTCAGTGAAAACACAATGCTGATTAATATCATTTGCAAATTGAATTCCGACTGCTTCCATTCCTTCCAACAGGAAATGCAGACCTGCAGGACTACAAGCACAGAACATGTGTAAACTCCTGGGAGTGGACAATGATGAAATGACCCCAGACATGATTAGCCCTTGCTACTTCCTGAAATCTCTTCCTCAAATCCCCAAGCTAACAGTTCTCTGAATTTATGGTTCACAAAAGTGTTCAAGGTTTTCAGACCATCCGCCCAGCTCCAAGGGAAAAGTGCGGAAGGGAGGGATTTCAGAGCTGTGCACGGGTGGGTCAGCCAAGGTTCACTCCTTGAGATCTTCCAGATATTTCCTAGGAGTTCACGGGAGGGAGTGTTCATTCCTCGAGACACAGGATGGATTTCTCCAGAACGTAAAGGGCAGGTACTTTCAAGTCTGCGACTAGACTCAGATAAGCCTGTCTGCTGGTGATGGAATTGCAAGAGCACAGCCTGTCTAGTTTACCCAGAGGCCACCAAGCCAAGCGGGAAGGAAGTGGGAGACAGGCCAAGAAGTTTTAAATCAAAGGGACTTTCCCAGGCTGGAGAGGAAACAGTCAGGTGAAGCCAGGGTGGGAGAGGGTGGTATCCTGCCCTGCGTGGACCAGAGCACTGAGCCTGGTCTCTGAGTGGGCAGGTCGGAGCCATCACCCAAACCTGCATTGAGGGCACAAGGACACTCTTAACAGACCTTTCTTTCTTTGAATTAAACAAGCCTGTTTTGCTAAGAAACACTAGAAGGTTAGCAAATGCTGGCTTGCTGCTATCTGTCCTTAAAGCACTACACTGGACACCAAGCTCTGTGGGCACCTGATTTTTCCTCTCGTTTCCTCTTTTTTCTTTTTGCCACCTATCTTGGGGCATGCATATATTAGTGATTTAATAATGATCGACAAGACCAAAGGATAACAGGGGCACAATTCCTTTCTGATGGAGTCTTCAACTTCTTGAAGAGTCGTTTCATTTTTCTTATTTTTCTCTCCTCTTTTAAAGTCAAAACCTGACCATTTTGTCTTCTATTTCTGTTCTCTCTTCTGTGTGGGTAAATCTGCTTCCTTGCTGGGAGGTGTTCAAAGTGTCCCTCAATACCCTATAACTCTGTTTTCAACTTTTCCATTTTCCTGTCAAGTGAATCTTTGAAGAATCATGGGTTTCTTCCTTAATTCATTTCTCCATATTCAATTGAGAGCTTTGCGTTTCTTCCAACTTCCCGGCAATGCCTCCCTTCAGCTCTTTCTCGGAGAGCTCTCCGGGATCCACACCACTAAGCTCCTGTGCTTCTCTGGCTTTTGCAGAACCGGTGTTTTCCTGGACTGTCCATCCGTTTTGGTCTCTGTTGTTGGCCACAGGTGGGGCTGGGTTCTGCTCTGTCTGTGAGTGGTGGGGGGCGGGAAAGAGCCCTGAAGCACCTTGGGGTGAGGATGACACCTGACGCACCTTAGACAGAGACTTAGTGTGTGTGTGCGGGGGGTCGGGGAGGGAGGCACATAGCCCAGACCTTCCTCTCTTCCCAGACTGATTCCTTTCCTACCAGGCTAGCTTCACAGGTGTGAGAGAGACGACCAGGGACTCATGGCTGAGCTGGGAAAGCAGTTCAATCTTTATTGAGGATTGGGGATGCAGTGCAACAATCTAATCTCTTCTAATCTCTCTTCATTAGAAAGCCCTGTCTTTTATGTCTCCTGAGGCGGAAGTGTCAGGAAGAGGAAGTACGTAGGATAGGGGGTGGGGAGAAGGAAAATAGTGCCTGAACCAGTGGGGATTACGCCAAAGAAAACAATGATTATATAAAGAGACTACAATGTCAAGCCATGCAGCAGAAGGGGTCTTGGAAGCAGAATTTAGAAGCAGACCAACACTCTCCTGTGAGGTCAAAGCAATCTTTCTAGCCCGCAGGACAGACTGACCCCATTCCAGGATCTTTACAGCACCTGGGACACCTTAGAGTTTGACAGGCTCCCTCAGTTCCTCCGGGAAACTCCCTGTAGCTTGCTCAGGCCCGTGGCTTCTCCAGGTCTGAGCGGCAACAGTCCAGAGCTCCTTGTAAGCCACACGGGCCCTTTGAGCTGCCACGTGGATCTGAGGGATGGCAGATGTGGAGCCCGGGGCAACGTGGTGCCCTGCTGGTGCTGAGTGCGTCCTCCATCCCCCTGCTCCTGCCACTCCATCACCGCCCTCCCCCTTTCTCTTCACTTCTGTCTATATTCAATAAATAAATGCATGTAGAGATATTTCTATTTGCAATGCCAGTCTATAGTATAGTTATGACACAAAGTCAAATAACATATAAATAAATAGAATTGTCAGAAGCTGGTGAAACAAAGTTGATACAACTCGGGACAAAATGGTGAGTAAACAGGAACCATAAGGTGGAAATAGAGCAGGTGGAAGTAGGGGACCTCAGGGTAGGAGGAGGCGGGAAGTCTGTTTCAGGTCTTGCCCTAGGGGCCTATGCCAGTGCCCAAGATCACCTCAGCCTCAGGTGGACAGCTGGCTTACCTGGACCTCAATGCGGGGATGGTAGATGCTGCGTCTCCCACACTCTGCTGCCTGAAGAGAAAGAAGTGCTGACGTGAGATTTAGACGGCAGACAGCATTAGCTGTTGTTACTTCCCCTCCAGAAACTGTAAGTGGACTTGTGAATAGATCTCAGAAAATCAAAAGTGACTTTCAGATGTGTTCCTGTCACCTGCCCGTTTTAAACTACTGGAGTCACTTGATGTCCTGAAAGCAATAGTCTCCACACAGGCCTCCCACTTCAGCGGGGCTTCTTAGCGAGGCGGGAGTCCCTTCCCTTACTTCCTTCCTGTTCAGACTTCTAGGGCTTTTTTGTTTGTTTTGTGACCAGGGTCCTTGCATGGGATCTGTGCCTGCACTTGGGCACCCTCACTCCCAGCGGCCTTCCCCCACAGGCCCCCTATCTTTTATTGATAGAGAAAGACAGAGAGAGGGAAGAGAAAAGGGAAGGAAGGAGAGAGAGAAAGGAAGACACCTGCAGAAAGGAAGACACTTCCACTGATCTCCACTGATTGTAAAGCTTCTCCTTTTGCAAATGGGGACTGGGGACTTGAACCTGGGTCCTTGTGCCCTGTACTTCCCTCTACCAGGTGCACCACCAACCAGCTGTTAGAATAATTTTCTAATTTCCCTTCAAAGGATAATAGATTCAAGAAGTTTTTAAAAGAATAAATGAATAAAATTTATTTAGATACTAAGCTAATCCCAGTTGTCTGTTCAACTTACAATAATCAGATTTGATACAGGTAAATTGCACAATCCTTGGCTGAATGGCTATGAATTATGGATAATCTGCCTATTTGAGTCTTTCTGTTGGTGGCCATTTCCACAACACACCTAATTTTATTTCATTGCACTAGTACCAAGTCAACACTTTAAAGTGACTAATTGGACAGGCCAATGGGAGTTGAGGTAACCAGGTATAATAGAAAGATTTTTAGTCAAAAAGTTTTTGTTTTAAATGTTAAGTCTGTAGTCATAAACTCTGGGATCAGTGGCAGACAAGTTACTAAGAGTCTTTGAAACTCATTACTAGATGCAGTAAAGACCACTCCTTTGGTGCACAGGATTCTGTCAAGTGGTGAGTGTTCTGTTCTTGAACTGCAGTCTCTAACAAATTTTTGCTGTGAATAAACACCTTCTTAGAACTGATGGGATTTTAGTCTCATTGCTATAGAGTAAAACTTTTCTGAGTAAGAAAAAAAAGTAATAGCTAATGATTACTACAAGTTAGACATCATTCTAAGTTGTTTTTTTTTTAATGTATGTCAATTTATTTAGTTCTCAGGATAATTCTGTGAGATGATGATACTGCTGTCATCCCCTTTAAAAATGATTGGGAAAATGTTTTATACGATAATTATTATCTCAGCTGTGCACAGCTCCCTAGAACACGTGCAGAGAGCCTCACTCACAAGTGTCACCTCTCTGGGCCACGGCTCCCCAGCCCTCTCGATCCTGTGCCCGGCAGGACTCTCATACTGTCTGAGCTGCCAATCCCCTTAGCAGATGAAGAGACTGAGCACAGACGGGCTAAATAATACACTGGATTTCAAACAGCTTGGAAAATAATGGAGACATTTTGAACCCAAATAGCCTTCAACTGAATCTGTGTATTCTCAACCTTTAGGAGAAATCTGGAAGTTTAAAAGAAAGACGTGGGAGAGTTCAGCTGCCCCCCATTATGCTCCATTCAAAAAGGAGACAAAGAACAAGTGTGTGTCAGCTGTCAGCCTGCATTCCTGATCTTGACATTAGCGCAGAAACAGACCATGGAAACAGGCTGAGCTGCCACAGCTGCTGTGGCCTCCCACTCGCAGGAGAGGGCTGGGAGCGGCCCGGCGCGGCCGGACAAGGCCAGGAAGCACGGCCTGTGCTCCGGCTGATCCTGAATGTTCTTGGCCAGCCAGCTAGCGAGCCAAGGCCAAGACAGGCGCTGGGCTGAACCCCCAGGTGGACATCATGGCAGCTGCCTGGTGACATCACGGAGCCCTCAGGGTCCTTCTGAAGTGGCCGGGCTGGCTGGAAGAGCCGGACCACATCCTGCTGGCTCCCTGCTGCCCTAGGATGCCGGCAGTGTGTGGGCAGGTGGCTTTCCACTGCCATCCTTGTTCTAAAGTCAGCTGTGCCGGCTCCTCCGTGCAGCCCGTAGACACAGAACCTGCTTCCGTCACACCTCCTCCTGCAGTTACCACCTTCATCTGCTTCTCATTCAGCCTCGGCCCCTCCTTCAGAAAAGCTAGAAGAGAAACAGAAATGTTCCAACTCAATGCTTGGAGGGAAATTTTTTTTTTTTCAAAACTGTCCTATTCATTTGGAAAATGGTTGTCAGGTGAGTGAATTTTCAAGACAGAATCATCAACTGAAATGGGCACACCTGAGAGAGATCTAGCTTGGGCAAGAGGAAAAGCATGAATGGGATTTCGTTTCACTTACTGTTTCCTTTACTGGGGGATTCATGGTTTACAGTCGACAGTGACATACAGTCGCTGGTCCATGTGTCACTTGTCTCAGTCTCCACATCACACTCTAAGCCCCACTCCTCTGCCATCCTGCTCTAGGGCCCGAATGCCCCCCACCCCAGCGTCCAACAACCCTAGTCCAGGTTCTACTCGGTGTTTCCCCTCTGTCCTTATTCCCCAGCTTCTGTCTGTGACTGAAAGTGATTTTGTATCTTGAGCTTCAGATCAAGAGGAAAGGTGTGACTCCAGCGAGGAACGTATCGGAGGTTCAATAGAGATGCAGGCTGGAGGTTAAGAACCCAGAGTTCACTTTTGTGCATCTGATAGCTGACATCATAGACCAAATCTAAAGGGGACAAAAGAAAATGCAAAGGCTGACCCCCCTCCCCCAGAGCCCTACACAGTCTAAAAATCTTGGGGCCAGGAATGCTGAGATGGCTTTCAAAGACTTTAGCCTGGGAATCAGGCGGTAGCGCAGTGGGTTAAGTGCAGGTGGCGCAAAGCGCAAGGACCAATGTAAGGATCCCGGTTCGAGCACCGGCTCCCCACCTGCAGGGAAGTCGCTTCACAGGCGGTGAAGCAGGTCTGCAGGTGTCTGTCTTTCTCTCTTCCCTCTCTGTCTTCCCCTCCTCTCTCCATGTCTCTCTGTCCTATCCAAGAACGACAACAATAATAATAACTACAACAATAAAACAACAAGGGCAACAAAAGGGAATAAATAAATAAATATTTTAAAAGACTTCAGCCTAAACTATTCTAGTTGCCTATTCATTGTATCTCTTTAGCTCATTTTAAAATGGTTTCATGGGGACACAGAGCTTTGGGAGACGCTCTGGTGTGTCACACGCGCACGTTGCTAGCTGGGAAACAACGCCCCGGAAATCCTAGCGCTCTGCACACCAGTGTCAAGTCACGAATCATGAACCTCATTTTGAAAATGAGCAGTTAGGAAGACACACACATAGGAACACACTGAATCGTTGTATTAGTTCACATATTGTATGACTCACTCTCCAGCCTTCGTAATGATCTGTGCTAAACAGCAATTTCTCATTGTTTTATAAATGTTATCTCTTGGTCTAAATATGTGCTTACTTTTATGGTGGTGGAACTCACACACATGCTCTTCACCTACTTTTCTGTTGGATAGTATGCCAGCTCCCCCTGGCTTCTGCTTAACCATACGCCTATATAGGGATAGATTTAATCCCATTCAAAGCTTTGGTCTATTTACATAAATCACTTTTACATTTACATAAAGCACTCCCTCCAGGGCATTGGTGGTTCAGTGATAGGATTCTCGCCTGCTCTTCCCCCTCCTTGTCACACTCTGATTTTCACCAGTCACTTTTCTCTCCACCCTCTCTATGTCACATCCAGTTTCCACCCTACTTGGCAAGTATATATAAAGACAGCATTGTGAGTTTTAGGGTACCTTTTAGTTTAGCTTAGCTCGTCTTAGATTGTGCTGCGTCCTGCATGAATAAAGAGATACTGCCTACAGCTCAACCATGAGTCCCTGGTCGTCTGTTACCCGCCCTTGAAGCCAGCCTGGCGAAAACAACATAACCCCTCGAAAACAACACTTTTCTAATCTTATTTTAAAAATTATCTTTATTTCTTGGGTAGAGACAGCAAGAAATTGAGAGGAAGAAGGAGAGAGAGAGAGGGAGAGAGACAGAGAGACACCTGCAGCCCTGCTTCACCACTCACAAAGCTTTCCCCCTGTAGGTGGGGACCGGGGGCTTGAACCTGGGTACTTGTGCACTGTAGCATGTGCGCTCAACCAGGTGCACCACCACTCGGTCCCCTTTTCTATTCTTTTTATTTCAGAGTACTGAAGATGCTCCTGGTACCATGATGGTTCTCGATGTGGTTCTGAGACTGTGGCCAGGCAAAGGCACAGTCCTACTTGGAAAGCAAGCCTCTAACCCCTTCTCATTATTCTCACATTCAGAAAATTATCTCAGAATTTCATGATCTCAGTGAAAATCACACCTCTTAATTTGTTTAAATACTGTTCCAACATGCTTGATTCTTCACCATAGCTGTTCCTACAAGGTTGAGTATAGATGAAGTCCTGAAGTGCTTGGCCTCACTGAGGTAGAATAATTGGAGAAAATACCATGTCACACTTGCGTGGGTAAGAGTCTTGATCACTGACATTCCTGGATGAATATGCTGAGCTGTAGGACGTCACTCCTACCTCTGTTCACCACTACCAGCTCTCTACCTCTGGGTCTGAACCACATCCTCTGTTGGACCCAAGTGTTTGCAAGGGTGAGCCAGCTTGGGGTGCATGGGGAGGAAGAGCAAGGTTTCTCAATAAATAAAAAGATAAATATAGCCTGGTCAGATAGACTAACCACAGGATCCGTGCAGAGTGGAATAGATACTCCAGAAACACACGGCTTGGTGTTGAGCGGTGTGCGGAGGAATCCTTCCACCCCTGTAGTTCTGACAGTATCTTTATTCTTGGAAGTCTAGGGCCCGGATGTGTGGAGTGACAGGTGTTGCAATAAACCCTGAAATAACCCAGAGCCTAAGGAGTCCTGCCGTGGGTCTCCCACCTGCAGGTGACAGAGAAGGAGAGAATGTTTTCCTTCTTCTTCTTCTAGCGTTTGCCCTTCTTCCGTAGCCAGTCAACAGCATCAGGTGGAGCCTGATGTAAAGTTTCGAGACCTCCTTTGAATCTGGAGAGGTGGCAGTCATTGACTATGTGGGTCATAGTCTGTCTGGAGCCGCAGGGGCAGTTCGGGTCGTCTCTGGCTCCCCAGCGATGGAACATAGCGGCGCACCGGCCATGGCCTGTTCGATTCCTAATTTGCAGGAAACCGTGAAGCGTCGTGGTGCCGTGGTGACTGATCACACTGCAGTGGTCCGGGAAGATTAAGTGAACTCCAGCCTGCTGCACATGCTGAGAGCCCAAGGGAAGGTTGCCCAACAGATACAAGTGGCTGAGGCCAGGCCAGTGCCAGCAGAGACCCTTAGAAGCCAGCCCTGGGCAGCAGAGATGGTGAGAGGCACTGTGCTGAGGTGATTCACACATGGCTGTCACTCTCTGGGGACACACACACACACACACACACACAGTGACAGATCCTATGTATTCCTATGTGAATACTTGGGGACTTGGAGTCTCCAGGACATGGGTTGTAGCCGTCATGAAATGTCATGGAACCCACAGGCCGCTTAGGCTGCTGAAGAAGGAAGTGAACCATATTGAGGCCAAGTAGTGGTGCATCTGGTTAAGTGCTCACATTACACTGCGCAAGGGCCTGAGTTCAAGTCCCTGAAGCCCATCTGCATGTGGAAAGCTTCACGAGTGAAGGAGGCCTGCAGGTGTCTCTCTGTCTCTCTCCCTTTTCATTCCCTCTTAATTTCTCTGTCTCTAGCTAATAATGAATAAATGAAAATATTTTTAAAAGAAGGGGACTGAACCACATAGATCACAGAACACAGAAAAGCAGATACTTCCTTCCGCTGTCAAATGAAAGGAGATACCCAGGTCCGTCAGGCACAGTGACAGAGTAGGTAGGATGCATGTGTCGTGGGTGTTCTGGGGCTGATAGTCACGGAGAACTGGAAGACACTTGAGCACCGTTTGTCCCCAGGCACGTGAACATTTAGACCCAGAGTCCTCCCAGTCCTACCGACCCTGCCCATTTGCTCAGCAAATAACCTCCAGCCAGCGTCATGTCTGCAAGTGCCCACCACAATGGAGAGTGAATAGCAGACATCTGGGGACCAGAGGACCAAGGCCATCTGGCCCCATGGAGGGCACAGACTCTTAGGAGAGACAGCAGGTCCGTCTGACAGAGGCTGGCAAGGTTCCCGGTTAAATGAGGGCACAGCCCATGTTTGGGAAGGAATGAGAAGATCCAAGCAACCAGGAGTCTCAAGAGTCTTTCGTCTGTACCTCTCAGCCTGGTCCTGTTTCACAATCACTGGAACAGATTCATGTTTGCTGCTGTGAAGAACCTGCCGTGGGAAGCACGGGGCTCTGGGAGCCTGGACTCTGGGGCAAGCCATTCAAATATGGCAGACAGAGAGGAGAGAATGACACCACCACCTTCTCTCTGCTTTTTATACAACCTCATGAAGACTGTGGTTTGTCGGTGACTTTGTAATAAATAGTTCTGCTTATAAAAAAAGAGAGTGTTGGGGCCGGGTGGTGGTGCACACACGTTGCCATGCGCAAGGACCCAGGTTCGAGTCCCCAGTCTCCACCTGCAGGGGGAAATCTTCACGAGTGGTGAAGCAGGGCTGCAGGTGTCTCTCTGTCTCTCTCCCTCTCTATCCCTCCCTTTCCTCTCGATTTCTGGCTGTCTCTAGCTAATAAATGAAGATAACAAAACAATAAAAATGGAGTGTCCATCTCTCAGAGCCAGGTGGGAAGGGAAGGAGAGCAGATGAGTTTCCTTGCTGTCATCTTCATGGCTCAGCAGGGACTGTGGAAGACTCCTGCTGAGACGGTGTTCTCAGGGCAAAGCCCCCCCACTTCAATGAGATGCTCTGGAGGAGGGGTCTCTGCCTCTGCTGGCATCTGGGAAGTCACTCAGGCAAGCTGTCTCACCAGCAAAGAGTGATTGATGCTACCAGTTGGTATCTTGAGTAGAAATAGAATTTACAAAAACCTCTAAGAAATCAAATCATGACTTTCTAACAACTACAAATAGATATATTTCTGGCTGTTTATAGTTTCTTTCTTTAAGGTTATTTTTCATTTTCCTCCTTACTTGTTTTCATTGGGGGGATTAATGGTTGACAGCCAACAGTAAAACGCAGTATTCTGTACATGGTCACATTTCCCAGTTTTCCACATAACAATTCAGCTCCCTCACCAGGCCCTCCTCCGCCATCCTGTCCCTGGACCTGGACCCTGACCCCCCGCCCCAGAGTCCGTGACTTTGGTGCAGAACACCATCTCCAGTCCAAGTCCTGCTTAGTGTTTCCCTTCTGTGCTTATTTCTCAGCTTCTGTCTATGAAGAGACCATTCCATGTTCATCCTTCTCTTTCTGGCTGATCTCACTCAACAAGAAATATAATTTAATAGAGCTAAATTAATAATAAATTAATGGAGTTAAAACCCTTCAGTCTGATACTTGTATAAAAATTCTGGTAGACCAGGCAGTGGCACACCTGGGTACGCATATATATCACCACACGCAAGGAGGCAAGTTCAAGTCCCCAGTCCCCGCCTGCAGGGAGGATGCTTCACGAGTGGTAAAGCAGGTCTGCAGGTGTCTTTCTTTCTTTCCCCCTCTACCTTCTCTTCCTTCCTCACATAATTTCTCTTCGTTCTGTCAAATAAAAGTAGAAACAAAGAGAGTCGGGCGGTAGCACAGAGAGTCGCAGGTGGCACAAAGCGCAAGGACCGGCATAAGGATCCTGGTTCGAGCCCCCGGCTCCCCACCTGCAGGGGAGTTGCTTCCCAGGCGGTGAAGCAGGTCTGCAGGTATCTGTCTTTCTCTCCCCCTCTGTCTTCCCCTCCTCTCTCCATTTCTCTCTGTCCTATCCAACAACGACAACATCAACAACAACAACAATAATAACTACAAAAACAATGAAAACAAGGGCAACAAAAGGGAAAATAAATGCATACAAAAGTAAAAATTAAATAAAAAGTAGAAACAAAAAGAGGGAAAAATGTGCCCTGGGAAGAGTGGATTCATAGTTCAGGAACTGAGACTGAGCCCCAGTAATAACCCTGGAGATGAAAAAAAAAGAGAAAGAAAGAAAAGATGAAGGGATTCTATTGTGGGCTTCGCTACATAGGTTGGCTGATAAAATGACAGTCAATTTCTTACGGTATATATTGACCATCAAAATGTCACCAAATTTCTACAGATTCAAATACATTTACCATGAAGTAAATTTCTATTAATTCATCTTTTCAATCCATTAACTCCAGGTTAGGGTCAAGGGTGAAAAGTATTTATTCTGGAAAAGGAGGGAGTCCAGCTAAATACAGCATCCTCCGCTCGCAGGACAAACTCACAGCCCCACACTCAGTCTGAGCAGCTCAGACAACCAGTGACCCTAATGTCCATATTTCTGGGGGTGGGAGAAGTCAGAGAAGCAGGCAGAGCTCATACAAACCTCTAGAGCAAGTACGGCTTCCATGAACAGTGGCCCTGCCCAGAAATTTTTTTTTCTCTCATCTACTTCCTTTGTATTTTCCTTAATTTATTTTTTGTTTGTTTGTTTTGTCTTATATTTTAATTTTTATTAGTGATCTAATAATGATTAACAAGACTGTAAGATCACAGGGGTACAATCCCACACAGTTCCCACCACCAGAGTTCCCTGTCCCATCCCCTCCATTGGAAACTTCCTGTTCTTTATCCTTCTGGGAACATGGACCCAGCATCTTTATGGGGAGCAGCAGGTGGGAGTTCTGGCTTCTGTAATCGCTTCTCCCCTGGACGTGGGTGTTGGCAGGTGGACCCACACCCCCAGCCTGTGTCTGTCTGTCCCTAGTGGGGCAGGGCTCTGGGGAGGGGAGGTTCCAGGACACACGGGTGAGGGCGTCTGCCCAGGGAGGTCAGGTTGGCATCAAGCTTCTACATGAACTCTGCCCTGTTATGCTAGACTACTGTGATACCTGTATGTCCAGCTGACTCTTCCAGCCGTTACATTCCACCAGCGGCGCCTGAGAAATAGTCCGCCACCTGCCCGAGATCCAGCAAGCTAGTGCATCCCCCCCGGGAGGCTTCCCCAGGGAGCTGGCTTCCCAGCTCCCTCTTCTCCAGCTATGCCCGTTATATCAAGAAACGGAGCACCTGCTGAGGTGAGCACTCCCAAACACACCCGTTTCTTTGAGAGAGAACTCCTGTGAGCATCACTGGTCCCAGTGCAAAGGTGAGAAAGGCAAAGCCAAGCTCCTACTTCCAGTGCAGGTTTCTGTGACTCTCTCACCCACCTACAAGGGGACCAGCTTCATGAGAGGCGAAGAAGCGCTCCCAGTGTCTCTCTCCCTCTCTGCCTCCCACTTTCCTCACAATTTCTCTGTCTCTTTCCTAAAGAAGGAAGTTGATTTTTAAAAAGTTTCGTGATACCAACAGTAATCTGGAGATAAATCCTCAGCAGCATTGTAGCCAGCTACAGGGCTGGACTTCTGTGTCAGGAGACACCGTGTGAAATAGGCCGGGATGAAGAGCAGGAACGGCTGCCCTCCTGTCGAGGGTTCTCTTGTCAGAAGCAGAGACCACGGAGTCTGGCTGCCCTCTGCACGGAGCTCTGTCAGGCGGGGGTGGGGGCCAGGCACACTGCCATAAGGAGAAGCAAGGAGGGTGGCATGGGAAACTGGGGCAGGACTTTCTAGGGGGCCAGACGGTGGCACACCTGGTTAAGTGCACACATTACGGTGTGCAAGGGCCTGGGTTCAAGGCCCTGCGCCCTACCTGGAGGGGGAAGCTTCACAAGCGGTGAAGCAGGGCTGCGGCCTACCTGGAGGGGGAAGCTTCACAAGCGGTGAAGCAGGGCTGCGCCCTACCTGGAGGGGGAAGCTTCACAAGCGGTGAAGCAGGGCTGCGGCGGTCTCTGTCTCTTTCCCTCTATCTCCTTCACTCTCGATTTATCTCTGTCTCTGCCTAATAATAAGTAAAGCTTAAAATTAAAAACAAGGAAGAAAGAAAAGTGGAGCTGGAGGAAATTCCACATCCCTCCCAGAGCCTAAGCAGGGCAGCACACGCACTTGAGAACGTGCCCCTTCTCAGGTAGACACACCGCACACCTGGCGTGCCCGCCGCAGGCCGCGGGCCTGGACCACCCCTGCAGGGCCAGCGAGCCAGCGGTAGGTCCCGGAGAGCAGAGGCCACACGCTCTGTGACCACACACACTCTGTGACCACAGCTCCCTGATCGCCCAGGAGACAGTGAAACTTACAAGTCAGTCCTGAGCCTGCGGAGCTCAGGCAGCTTCTCTGCACGGGCCCTGAGGAGGCCGGGCAACAGACCGAACCTCTGTTATTCCTGGCTGCAATGTGCTCTTTCAAGCTCCTTGTAATTACAGTGCCA
>NC_080172.1:1013492-1023492 GCF_950295315.1 Erinaceus europaeus | reverse complement strand
GTGAGAGTGTGTGTGTGTTTGAGTGTGTGTTTGAGTGTGTGTGTGTGTGTGTGTGAGTGTGTGTGTATGTTAGTGTGTGTGAGTGTGTGAGAGTGTGAGTGTGTGTGAGTGTGAGTGTGTGTGTGAGTGCATGTGAGTGTGTGTGTGAGTGTGTATGTGAGAGTGTGTGTGTGAGTGTGTGTGAGTGTGTGAGAGTGTGAGTGTGTGTGTGAGTGCATGTGAGTGTGTGTGTGAGTGTGTATGTGAGAGTGTGAGTGTGTGTGTGTGAGTGTGTGTGTGAGTGTGAGTGTGTGTGTCAGTGTGTGTGTGAGTGTTTGTGAGAGTGTGTGAGTGTGAGTGTGTGTCTGAATGTGTGTGTGTGAGTGTGTGTGTCAGTGAGTGAATGTGAGTGTGTGTGTGAGTGTGTGTGAGTGTGTATGAATGTGAGTGTGTGTGTGAGTGTGTGTGTGTGTATGAATGTGAGTGTGTGTGAGTGTGTGTGAGTGAGTGTGTACGAATGTGAGTGTGTGTGTGAGTGTGTGTGAGTGAGTGTGTATGAATGTGTGTGTGTGAGTGTGTGTGTGTGTGTGTGTGTGTGTTGACATTCTGCTGTCTGCTAGTACTTGCTGGAATGACAGTCCAATATGATGCACCCTTTAGCAAAGCCGCACTTAGTAATCCTTTGATTTTATTATTATTTTTTGCAGTTTATTCATTTAATTACTGGATAGAGACAGAGAGAAATCTGAAAGGAAGAGGGAGATAGAGAGGGAGGCCGACAGAGAGACACCTGCAGCTCTGCTTCACCCGTGCAAAGCTTTCTCCCTGCAGGTGGGGACCAGGGGCTTGAACCTGGGCCCTCACGCACTGTGGCCCGTGCGCTTAACCAGGTGCGCCACCACCTGCCCCTTTTTCTTTGTTTAATAGATGAGCAAGTCGTGCATTTCCAGCAAGAAAGCCTTGTCTTCCGGGAGCACTGCCACCAGCGTGTGTGAGGGCCTCGGCTCTCCCTCTCTCTCAGGAGGGAGTTTTCACTGAGCAACATGGGTGCTGGTGCAGAGATGCAGGCCGGGCAGCCCTCATCTCCTCATTGAGACCAGCTCTGTCTGCAGCTCGGAGCTGGGAGTTTGGGGAGAAGGAGGACGCACACCTGCATGGGAGACGGCGAGGTGACTGTCCTGCTAGGCTTCCGGGCCCCGGGTCTAACCTGCAGCACCAGCTTATGCTAGGGAGATGCAGGTTTACGAAAAGTGGTATCCGAAATAAAAAGATATAAAAACATGGCATAAAAATATATGGTTGAAAAATAAAATGGTGTGTTATAAAATATATTTTGTATAAGATAAATAAAATGAATATAATAGATAAATATACAAATATTTACAAAATATAAAATAAATAATTTTTTTTAATATGGAACGCTTCACAAATTTGTGTGTCATCCTTGCACAGGGCCATGCTAATCTTCTCTGTATCCCTCCAATTTTAGTATCTGTGCTGCCAAAGTGAGCACTAAAATAAAGATTTTATATAAAATATAAAATTAAAATATAAAATATATGACATAAAATGGTTTAGTATAGGGGGCCAGGTGGTGGTGCACCTGGTAGAGTGCATGTGTTATAGTGCAGGAGGATCCATGTTCAAGCCCCTGTCCCCACCTGCAGGGAGAAAGCTTTGTGAGTGGTGAAGCAGGGCTGCAGGTGTCTCTCTGTCTCCCTCTCTCAGTCTCCCTCCCCTCTCAATTTCTGACTGTCTCTATCCACTAAATAAAGATAATAAATTTTTTTCTGCCTCCAGGGTTATTGCTGGGGCTCGGTGCCTGCACTACGAATCCACTGCTCCTGGAGGCCATTTTTCTCTTTTTGTTGCCCTTGTTGTTTATCATCGTCCTTGTTGTTATTATCGTTGTTGTTGTTATTGCTCTCGTTGTTGTTGGAGAGGACAGAGAGGAATGGACAGAGGAGGGGAAGACAAAGAGGGTGAGAGAAAGACAGACACCTGCAGACCTGCATGGTTCAGAGACCTACATAATCAGATATCTGAAAATGTCAAGGATTTGTGTTTGTGTGTGATAAGTGCCACAAGGCTGACTCTGAGTCAGGGTAGTCTCAAGAGTCGATGTCGGGGGGGGGGGGGGGGGAATGAAATAGTGTTTTGAGTTGGTCTTTCTTTTTTTTTTAATTAATTAATTTTATTTTATCTTTTGTTGCCCTTGTGTTTTTTTTTATTGTTGTTATAGTTATTATTGTTGCTGTTATTGATGCCGTCATTGTTGGATAGAACAGAGAGAAATGGAGAGAGGAGGGGAAGACAGAGACGGGGAGAGAAAGTCAGACACCTGCAGACCTGCTTCACCGCCTGTGAAGTGACTCCCCTGCAGGTGGGGAGCTGGGGACTCAAACCGGGATCCTTAAGTGGGTCCTTGCGCTTTGCGCCACCTGCGCTTAACCCGCTGCGCCACCGCCCGACTCCCTGAGTTGGTCTTTCTGATCATGACGCAGCGGAGTGACTGCATGCTGTTCAAGCCTGTTACTTTGGCCAGCGACAGAGCTTCTCTGGTTGGCAGGAAATAGTGTCCTAGGGACTGAGAGGCAACAGGTCGCACACTCACTTGACTCAGTCTATCACAGAGCATGCCTCAGGCACCAAGACGAGGCTAGTGCAGTTAACGAGTACTAAAGTATTATTCTGGTGTGGTGCAAATCTTCCTGGGTTTGGATCTCAGCTCTTCTTGCTGTTGGATAAATCACCCATCTGACCGTCTAGATGCCCTTGTTGACTGGGAGATCACATGTCCGCCTGGTGCTGAACATGTGCTATAGGGGAGGGGCCGGAGAAAGCCGTCAACAGAAATATACAGCGACTGCCGTTACAGTGCGCTCGGACCCGGGTCCAAGGCTCCAGGCCCAACCTGCGGGGGGGGGGGGGGAGGGAGCTTTGCGAGTGGTGTAGCAGGGCTGACAAAGTGCTATCTTTGTCTCTGTCTCTGTCTATGTTTTCCCTTCCCTCCTGATCTGGCTGTCTCTATGCCATAAACAAAGATAACGAAAGAAAAAAGAGAGAGAGAAAGAAATATCTACTGACTCCATCTGTGGATCTGTGGGACTTTTGTTTTGGTAGATGCCTGTGAAGCCTATGAGCTGTTCTTCAGAAGTCGGTGGCGGTGGACAGACAGGCAGTTTCTTCTGTTCTCTGTGGGCAAGGTCTAGGGTATCATGCTCACAGATGAGGCTTCAGAATGGAAAGAAACACTCACTCTGCAGCGTGCCAAGTTCATATTCAGATATTACTCAAAGGTGCATTTGTTTTCTTCTGTCAAATTGGCCCTTGGGGGCTCTCTGATCTCTCTCTCCCTTAAAAGTACAACTCATAAATACATCTTTTTTAGTGCATGGCATGTGTGTGTGCATACACCAGTATTTTAGTTGTATGTTTCCTTTCATCTCTGGCATCCTGCACTTCACTGCCTGAGCTGGGAAAGATGAAGTTACACATCGTGTTTCCATGTTGAAGCAGAAGTGAGTCCCTTGTCTGCAAGGCGCGGCCAAGCTTCTCAGAGCCAGGCACATGGGGATACTTGCCAGGGACAAATTCAACTGCAACGTTTTTATTGGCCTGAGTTGGGTGATTCAAGTCTTGAGGTTTTACTGCCTGGGCCATGTGGTTTGGGAGGTTGTGCTGTAAGGTGTGTGGGATTGTGACAACTCGCGTGTGCACGTGTGTGTGTGTGTGTGTGTGTGTGTGCGTGTGCGTGTGTGAGCCTGTGCGTGTGCGTGTGTGAGCGTGTGGGTGTGCGTGCGTGGCTGAGTGTTTTCCAGGGAAGAAGAAAGATTGACTGTCAGCATTCTGCTCACTCTAACCTGTAGCAGATGGCTACTGGCTTTAAATTCTCATAGAGCTGACCCCTACAGACCCGTTAAATAATTTATCCTCAACGCTTGAAGAGCAAAGGGATATTGATTACAGGAAAATGGAAAGCTTCATGATACTGCGCCACTGGTGGAGTGGGTTCGTCTTTCGGGGCTGGGAGCCTAGTAGTGTCTGGATAGGGGTGGAGGGCGGAGAGTGATGTTAGGTGGCTGCGGGCAGACATGATCCCCAGCAGCTGGGGCAGAGAACGGGAGAGAAACCTCCTTTCTTACTAAGTGTGTGGCCCAACGTGAAAATACTGAACCATGCTAACCTGAAGGTCTTCCAATATAACCACTTTATTTCATCCAGCTGCGGGGCCTACCATTTGGCTGGGAAGGAGGGAAAGAGTGGGAGCGAGGCCATAGCTGGAGAAACGGATGCTCAGGGTGCCGGTCAGGTTTGGCGTGTTGGCGGGAGCCATAGCAAAGTCACACGAGCCATTTTACATGGACTACCACCTCCTGCTGACTTGAAATGGCTCCCCCACCCTCCCCCTTTCTCCCCATTCCTGTCCCCTCTGCCAGCAGCTGGGGGAGAAAAAGGCCTTTGAACATCAGTCATGAAGCTCTCCTGCTCCATTCCCTTTTAATAAGATGTCACGAGCAT
Organism: Erinaceus europaeus; assembly: GCF_950295315.1. Lineage (NCBI taxonomy): Eukaryota > Metazoa > Chordata > Mammalia > Eulipotyphla > Erinaceidae > Erinaceus > Erinaceus europaeus. Next base: position 1,018,992 of record NC_080172.1, on the reverse strand, counting down.
AGACCTCTCCCCAACTGCCCACCCACCCCTTAAGTTTAAGGAGGCTGGGCTGGTCCAGATCTGTGGTCACAAACAACAGAAGTGACTTTTCAGGCACTTAAACAGAAAGGAACTTAACTGGAAGAGGCTTGATGTGTGAAGCAGGTGGACCGGTCATGTGATGAAGTAGGTTTGGGGTCCTAAGAGCACTGTTCTCATCTGCTCTGTTCCTACTTTTTGGCTCCTAGGCATTAAACAATTTGTCCTGCTTTGTATCTTACTGCCTTTCAGCCACCAAGCTGCAGATGCTGCCATGACACCACCCTGACTTCCCTGCGCAGACGCCCTCCCCCATGTGTCCTGGAGCCTCCCCTCTCCCCAGAGCCCTGCCCCACTAAGGACAGACAGACACAGGCTGGGGGTGTGGATCCACCTGCCAACACCAATGTCCAGTGGAGAAGCAATGACAGAGGCAGAACTCCCACCTCCTGCTCCCCATGAAGGATTTGGGTCCAGACTCCTAATGGGAGAAAAATGACAGGGGAAGATGCCCAGAGGGCATCTGAACTCCAACTTAATCTGGAACTGGAAAGAGAAGAGAAAAAAGGGAGGCACATTTGGATGGAGTGATAGGTGAAGGTGTGATTTGGAGAAGAAGAGAAGATGGGACCTTAAAAATGGGTGTATATGCAGATAGTTATAGGAGTAATATTTAACCCATGTCTGTGACCTTGGGAGAACTGTTGTAGCTTCCAATGGAGGGGCTGGGGGTCCAGACCTCTGGTGGAGGGAACAGTGCAGCAGTGGAGCTATGTGTCACTTCTCTCTCTGTCTCCCTGCCCCTCTCATCTCTTATCTCTATCAAACAGGGGGAAATGGTGGACTCAGCATGCAGGCACCAAATTCCTGTGATAAGTCGGCTGTCAATAAAATGAAATAAAATAAAATTTCTCTTTACAAATAGTTTGAGTGGCTTGACGCTGTGAAAAGAATCGAAGGTGAGCATTGATCTCTTGAAGTCCCCCCAGACTCAGCATAGGCTGACTGAGCATGGACACCAGGTGTCCTGTTTGCTCTGCCCTACCCTCTTTGGAGACTGGCTGATGGGCACAATGTTGAAGGCGGTGCAGCCTACCTGGGGCGAGGCACCTCCCGAGAATTTGTCTGGACTAGACTCAGCCAGGAGTCACGAGGAGTCCTACTGGCAGACACAGCCACGTCTCAGATACCCGAGGTTCTCTGGGACCAGTTCAGATTTGGCTCCGCCTTTGGACACATCAGAAACACAATTATGTGTCTGACTTGTAATTCGAAGTGCAAGACTGCTAAGATTCAGTCAGTGGCGGTCTCTGTGTGCCTCCATTCACTGCTGAGCAGCTCTGTTGTTTGTGTCAGAGTATTGTCAGGACTTCTGTTTCTGTAGTGTAGACATTCTCAACACACATCCTGCTACAATGCCCAGAGAGGCTCGGGAAAATACAACAAGAAGGCTGAGGAAACAAATGAAGAGGTGGCTAGAAGCCAGAGTGGAAAGTAGCTATCAAGGCCGGCTGTCGTGGGGGTGTTGTATGACCTGGACTGGTCTCGGTGGCCATGCAGAGGACAGGTCTGGTCTGTGCCTGGCCAGGAAGTGGAACTGAGGCTCCTGCCAAGAGCTGGAACTTCTAAGCTAAGGGCTGCAGATCTTTCTGAAAGGGAAGGAAGAATGTATTGGCAAAGAAAAATGACAAAGAAATGAACATGACTGGGTTTGGGTTCTGAGTGGGGATGCAAATATTCCCTGGACAGATTTCAGCCTTCTGATGGTCATTCTGTGGGCTTGGGGATTGACTTTACTCCACCTGCACAGTTGAGACCCTAAGTAGAGGAGTTAAATGTTTTGTGAATGAGAAGCCCCTCTGGGACATTGGTTGGAACCAATGCAAATCTTCTTTGGAGAGCAGACCCCTCCTGAGTTTTCAAAAATTCCACAAAGGGGAAACAGAAACAAGATTAAAGTTGGTGACAACAGGGGGCTGGCCTGGACTGCCGGCCACCCCCATTACCCCCTTAGCCAGGCATCCTCTCTAGAGTTTCCTTGATGCTTGGAATGCAAACTTGAAAAAAAAAAAAAACAGTTATTTGAGAAAACCAACTGTGTTGCAGTTTGACAATAAGCAAGACCCAAGCACCAGATCCCTTATTTTTGGATAAAACCTCCTTTCTGAGGAAGTTGAAACCAGGGCTCGTGGCTATCTGACAATTCAGCACACCCGTGAAGAGCCAAAGTCAGAAAAGATCTCCCTTGCATTCTGGCCCCACTGGGTTACATGAGCCTCCTCGGAGCTTTCCAATGTGAAATAAGGGTAAAAACAGACCTCCCGTTCCTCCCAGAGCCTGCCTTAGGGAGAACTAGGTAAGTACCCACACATTTTAATTGTTTACTTTACAATTTGGTGATGTAAAATGATATATACTGCAGTTTCATTAAGGTGTAATTTTTGAGTAAATATTTTTAATAAAACCCTTAAATCAATTTCAATGTTTGGGTTTAAATCATCTCCTAAAACTCAATATAGATGATGAATTATTGTCACAAAACCAAGCTCTTCAGTTTTCCAAAAGTGTGAAGGCATCTAGTTACAGGGTTTTAAGTTACAAGACATTTGCAGCACTGCTTGGAGTTGGAACATAATTTCTTTTTATAGCTTGAGAAATATTTTCATGTAGTAAATATTTTTCTTATAAAACTATGAAATGAGTATGTGTTAGAAAAGCCAAGAAAGGTTTAAAAGGCAGAGGTGGTGAGACAGAAGAATATGGGAAATAAATGGAGAGGAGATGTTCCTAAGGATATCTGGAAAATAAAATCTGACTCTACAGTCATAGTCAGACTACAGACCTGTTGGGGCTCATGCCCTGGTTCCTTCCTACTGTGTGCACTTAGCGCACACCACCACCTGGCCCACTTCCTGGTTCCTTCCTACTCTGTGCTTTTAGCCCACACCACCACCTGGCCCACTTCCTGGTTCCTTCCTACTGTGTGCACTTAGCCCACACCACCACCTGGCCCACTTCCTGGTTCCTTCCTATTCTGTGCACTTAGCCCACACCACCACCTGGCCCACTTCCTGGTTCCTTCCTACTGTGTGCACTTAGCCCACACCACCACCTGGCCCACTTCCTGGTTCCTTCCTACTCTGTGCACTTAGCCCACACCACCACCTGGCCCACTTCCTGGTTCGTCAGTTGCGTCTTTTCGTTGCAGCCACTTGTGGTAAATGGGGAGGTAAGTGCTGAGACCTCTCTTACAAGGGTCCTGGTCCTATCCAGAAGTCTCCACCTTGATGACCTCATCACCTGCCAAGATCTCTTCTTACACACCTCAGAGGCTAGGATTTCAACACAGGACTCTGGAGTAAAGTACAGGTGTTGTCTCCATATCTCTACTCATGGAAGATTCCCATGAAGAATCACCTGGGAGAGAGACATCTTTAGGAAAAAAAGCCTGTGTAGGTCATCTGGTATCCATCCTCCTCATTTTGGCTTATCTCACTTAACATGATTTCTTCAAACTCTATCCAGCATGAGGCAGGAAAGATGACTTCCTTTTTAACTGCTGAGTTGTATTCCATTTGTATATTCCATTTGTATTTCACCATGACTTCCTCAGCCACTCATCTGCCTTTGGACATCTGAGTTGCTTCCAAGGCTGGGCTATGAGAAATGGGGTCACTGTGAACATAGGGGTGCATAGACGTTTTTGGATCATGTATCTGTTTCCTTTGGATACAACTTAAAGAACAAGGGCAAGAAGCAAAGCCATAAAGTAGAACTTGTGATAGGTTTGGTGCATTGTAGCAAAGCAAAGGAGTCTGGGGAGGAAGAGCAGGGATGGGTTTGGTAAGAGGACTTCAGGGTCCTGGTTATCATGGTAGAGGGGACCTCAGCTGGGGGGAGAGTGTATGGCAGCCCCTGGTGTATGTAAGAAGGCGCCTGTACTTCACTCCAGAGTCCTGTGTTGAAATCCTAACCCCTGAGGTGTGTAAGAAGAGATCTTGGCAGGTGATGAGGTCATCAAGGTCACACTCTCCTCCTACAAGGTGGTCACTTCATAACTGTCGAAGCAGTTTTGCAAGTGTCTAACTTTCTCTCTTCCTTCTTACCCCTCTCAATTTTTCTCTGTGCTGTCAAATAAAAAATTTTTTTAAAAAAGGCTGTCAGGAATGGTGGGTTTACCATGTAGGCACCAATTCCTAACAATAATCCCAGAGGCAATTAAAAAATGGGGGGGGGGGGAGCTGAATGGTAGCACAGCAGGTTAAGCACATACAAGGACCGGCATAAGGATCTCGGTTCAAGCCTCTGGTTCCCCACCTGCAGGGGAGTCACTTCACAAGTGCTAAAGCAGGTCTACAGGTGTCTCTCTCTCTCCCCCTCTGTATTATCCTCCTATCTAGATTTCTCTCGGTCCTATCCAACAACAATAGCAGTGGCAACAGTAACAATAAGAACAACAACAAGGGCAACGAAATGGGAAAAAATGGCCTGCAGGATCAGTGGACTTGTAGTGCAGGTATTGAGTCCTAGCAGTAACCCTGGAGGAAAAAAAAAGAAAGAAAAGAAAAAGGGGGAAAATGAGAAATTGTATCCAATTGTCAACAATTAGACATGTCTTTAACCCCCTGCCCCCATAAATTGTTTAGAGAGGGCCAGAGCAGAGGGAGGGGACTGTACGAGAAGCCTGAGCTGTGCTGGGAGCACACATCAGTGTGTTTCAGACCCTGCTTAGCATGGTACTAAGTGCAGGACTGCCAGACTCAGGGAGGACAGTATGGTCGGACCAATCATTTTAAAGGCTGATATCATGAAGTGGGAACAAGCTGGGGACAGGGAAGTTGCCGTCTTATCAGGAACGGGCTGGGGCAAAGGCTCATGCAATCTCAGTGATTAAACTATTTGTGGCGTCTCCACACCCTTTGCCTGCGGGAAATAAAACTCAGCTATAATCTGTGCAGCAGTTTTGGTAAACAGCTCCTGCCCTCAGGCCAGGTGCAGAATGCTGGCAACAAGGCTGAGGAGAGGGAGGAGGGGCAGGGAGGCTTTTTAGGGTGAACTCCTACCAGTCTCAGAGAGATGATGCGTGTCAGCCCTGCTCAACCTGCCATATCCCCACATCCCTGTCTGTCTCCCCCTCCTCTCTCAATTTTCTCTGTCCTGTTCAATAAGATGGAAAAAAGTGTCCACCAGGAGCAGTGGATTTGTAGCAGCGGCACCGAGCCCCAGTGATAGCCCTGGAGGGGAAGAAGAACAGAGGATTCTTCTGGGCTGTGCACGGGGTGCACAAGGCAGGCCTCCAGGGGCGAAGAGGAACCCTGCCTTAGAGCAGAACACTGGAGGGACTCGGCAGCATCTGGGCCTCCCTCCGTGGAAAGTCGGAGCAAGAGACAACAATCCAGTCAGGACAGTTTTAGTCCTGTGCCCTCCAGGTTTGCAGGCGATAGCTAAGTGTGACTTTGTGCTCCCACCCCAGTGCCTTACT
>NC_080172.1:983492-1008492 GCF_950295315.1 Erinaceus europaeus | reverse complement strand
GATGGGTCATTGTCCTCACTCTCTTGGGACTACTGGGCACAGAAGAAGCCACTTCTTCATCCTCCCTCACTTCTCCAGCTGCTCCTCTCCCCACTCAGATGCCTTACACCTACAGTCCTGAGGCTCTCTCTTTCCCCAGCATGACTTTGTGGCTTGGTGGGTTTGGTTTTATTGAAGAAATTGGTAGAGCAGTGTAGGTAAGAAGAAGAAATAGCATCTGAGATTCATTTCATGTTCTCCAGTAACTCTGTTATAGGTAACACACTGGCATTAGTAAGGTGTTGAGTGTGGTGTGCTGGTGTGTCTGTGTTTGCACTTACTCTGCAAGAAGCATTCCTAGTAACTGTAACTTTTATTTCTGCTTAAAAAAAATAATTAGAGATTATAGGCTGTACTTTGCTATCTGATGGAGTTATTTTTTTTTCTTGTTTTGCAATGTTGATTAGAAACATTTTAAAATTAGAATCAAGGTCAAAGAAACAAAAAAAATAAAAATAAGAAATATTTACATGGTCCTTTAAGGATTGTCATCTATTCTTTTTTCAACTGCACATGTAGAGAGCAAGATGGAGTTTACAATGTCTACTCTCTAACAGTAACTTCTGTGGAATGCTAGTCATTCAATTGACAGAAAAATGAATCTTGTTATTTTTTTTTAACCTCAGACCTGGGGTCAGTCTCAGAGAAACCCAGCTCTATAAACAACCCAAAACAAGTCAAACAATTAACAGTGATCTTTCTTCTGTCAAGAAATTTACCCAGAGGTGTCTGGAGTTTTAGCAGGAATTAGAAAAGCCCCCAAATGTTTGGGTGGCATCTTTGAGACCCAGGTTTTTCCTCCTTAGTAAAAATTAGTGACATTTTCCTTAGTGTGAAGCTGACATGGTGATGTTCTCCACAGCTCCCATTCTGTCTTCCTCGCTAATCTCGCTGTTAAAGTGATACACGTCCAGTGAAACAAATATTAGGAAATGTGAACTAGATGGAAGTTCTTGTAGTCCTTTTTCCTTTGCAAACAAGTCATATACATGCAGACATTTTACAAAGACACATCACATGTTGCATTTTATATCTTATACGTGTTAGTTAACTTATACTAAGAACTTTTCTGGGGAGTCGGGCGGTAGCGCAGCGGGTTAAGCGCACTTGGCGCCAAGCACAAGGACCGGCATAAGGATCCTGGTTCGAGCCCCCGGCTCCCCGCCTGCAGGGGAGTCGCTTCACAGGCGGTGAAGCAGGTCTGCAGGTGTCTGTCTTTCTCTCCCCCTCTCTGTCTCCCCTCCTCTCTCCATGTCTCTCTGTCCTATCCAACAATGACATCAGTAACACCAATAACTACAACAAATAAAATAACAAGGGCAATAAAAGGGAATAAATAAATAAATATTTTTTAAAAAAGAACTTTTCTGAGACAGCAAGTCTGACTTTAATGGCCCAATGTGTCTGCACATAGGATTGTCTCACTGCCATGACAAGCACTTCCTCAAGCATTTGACCACAGCTCTTAGTTTATTTAGATGGGCTTTATAACACAGATTTTAAAGTGTCTACATTTTTAGGAATATTTCAGTTTAAAAAATCAAAATTACCTCCAGAAAGATGTGATAGTTAATTCCTGGTTACTTTTTCTTTTTAAAAATTCTTTATATAAAAATAAAAATATTTATTTATTTATCATTTTTTTCACACTCCCATTACCAGAGGCCTGTGTCCCTCCCCACCTCCAGGCACAGCCACTGTCATTTTCCCTCAGTCTTGGGAACAGGCTGGCATTTTTTTAATTTTATTTTATTTTTATTATCATCATTCATTGGATAGAGACAGGCAGAAATTTAGAGGGAAAGGGAGACAGAGAGGGAGGGAAACAGAGAGACACCTGCAGCCCTGCTTCACCACTTGTGAAGCTTTTCCCCTGCAGGTGGGGACCCAGGGCTTGAACCCGCATCCTTGCCACCGTAATGTAATGTGTGTGCTCAACCAGGTGCGCCACCACCCCACCCCTTGGCATTCTGTTTTTAATCACATTCACGTGTTCAATTCTCTCTGTTCTGCCTACGTGTGGAACCACCCTGTAGCTGTCCAGGACGGCCTCCGTTAGTGTATCTCCAGCAGGAATTTCCGGCAGCTTCATACCGCCATTTTCTAGCTTGTCTCCAAGTCGGGAACGGAGGGAGCCCAACAAGGAGGCTTTGCCTGTCATCTGATTCAGAATTACTGTCAGTGTCCTGGTGACTGTGAATCCCCCTCACTGTGAAACAGCTCTTCTCTCCAAAGACTGTCATCCAGGGACAGGGAGAGAAACGTCCTGACAGATCTTGAACAATAGGTGCAGGCAGAAATAAGCCTAGCAGGAATTTTGTTTCCTTTACCAAATTCTGTGAGAGAGAGAGAGAGAGAGAGAGAGAGAGAGACAAGAATGTAAACAAAAACAGACCCCTGTGTACTCACACTGATAGGATTTCTTCTTGGAGGAACTCTGGGGAGATCAGTGTTCATCCAAATGGCAGCTGTCTGCAAGAGCTTAGACCCACAGGGTCCCAGGAGGGTAAGTAAGGGCACACCCATGCCCGCGGTGTCTGCTCAGCGCGCTCCTGAGCACATCCCTCCACAGTGCCGGCCGTGCGAGGGGGCCTCTCTGAGTCAAGGGGCTGCTGGAGTCTGGTGACTGAGAAAGTGAGCTCTTGTCCTCACCCACTGGGGACATCGCCATTCATGCTAGAGAAGACAGCTGCCCCATGGAGAGCCTGGCTGCATCTTCCAGGGAGCTCCAGGAATGGTGGCCCTGGCCCGCAGTGGTCACTTTCCACCTGCTGTCAGGTTGGACCCCCACAGGTTGGGCTTGAACAGTCAGATGCCTCAGTTCACTCTGATTTGGCTCCTGTCCCGACAACTCCCCTCCCCACAGACTCACTGTCTTTGTTCCCTGGCCCTTCGTTCTGATCCATTGTTCTCAGGGTCTGAGGCATTCTCCTCAGTCCTAAACGCCTTCACCTGAGAGCTGGGCAGGGCCCTCAGACGGATCAGCTTATGACTGGGATTTTGCTTTCTTGTTGCTGTTTGTTTGTTTTCTTGATTCCCCACTCCCATACATTAATGTTCATGGGTATTCGGATCTAATCTCTAGTTTTTGTTGTCAGGGAGTTTCTTGGAAAATAGAAAAAGGAAACCCAGATAAGGCACTAGACTTGCTTTCCTGCTGTGTGCTCACGTATGTATTCAGAACAGGCTGGTTTATCCAGGGTGTGGCAGCACACTGATCACAGAAACTGAGTTTTTGGATAGGTACTGAATTTATTTGAAGAACAAGGTAGAAAAGAAGCAGATGGGTGGCTGCCATTTGAAACAGCACAAAAATTAAATCATTTTTGGGAGTCGGGTGGTAGCGCAGCATGTTAAGCGCAGGTGGCGCCAAACTCAAGGACTGGCAAAAGGATCCAGGTTTGAGCCCCCGGCTCCCCACCTGCAAGGGAGTCGCTTCACAGGCGGTGAAGCAGGTCTGCAGGTGTCTGTCTTTCTCTCCTCTTCTCTGTCTTCCCCTCCTCTCTCCATTTCTCTCTGTCCTATCCAACAACAATGACATCGATAATAACTACAACAATAAAACAACAAGGGCAACAAAAGGGGAATAAGTAAATAAAAATTTTTTAAAAATTAAATCATTTTTGAAGTTCACACCCTACTGATGGTCTCAGGGGTCTTGACATTGACTGCGTAACAGTTCCCAATTTAGTATTACTTGGTTCAAACCTGCAAACTGCCTAAAGCCCCTTAGGTAAGGGAATAGATGCAGGTCTGAATGCAGCAGTGTCAGGGCATGAACCAGGGAATAGATTGGGACTGAATGCAGCAGTGTCAGGGCATGAATCAGTGAATAGATGCAGGTCTGAATGCAGCAGTGTCAGGGCATGAATCAGGGAATAGATGCGGGTCTGAATGCAGCAGGGTCAGGGGATGAATCAGGGAATAGATGCAGGTCTGAATGCAGCAGAGTCAGGGGATGAATCAGTGAATAGATGCAGGTCTGAATGCAGCAGTGTCAGGGCATGAATCAGGGAATAGATGCAGGTCTGAATGCAGCAGAGTCAGGGCATGAATCAGGGAATAGATGCAGGTCTGAATGCAGCAGAGTCAGGGCATGAATCCGGGAATAGATGCAGGTCTGAATGCAGCGGAGTCAGGGCATGAATCAGGGAATAGATGCGGGTCTGAATGCAGCAGAGTCAGGGGATGAATCAGGGAATAGATGCGGGTCTGAATGCAGCAGAGTCAGGGGATGAATCAGGGAATAGATGCGGGTCTGAATGCAGCAGTGTCAGGGCATGAATCAGGGAATAGATGCAGGTCTGAATGCAGCAGAGTCAGGGCATGAATCAGGGAATAGATGCAGGTCTGAATGCAGCAGGGTCAGGGCATGAATCAGGGAATAGATGCGGGTCTGAATGCAGCAGAGTCAGGGCATGAATCTGGGAATAGATGCGGGTCTGAATGCAGCAGTGTCAGGGCATGAATCAGGGAATAGATGCAGGTCTGAATGCAGCAGTGTCAGGGTATGAATCAGGGAATAGATGCAGGTCTGAATGCAGCAGAGTCAGGGCATGAATCCGGGAATAGATGCAGGTCTGAATGCAGCAGAGTCAGGGCATGAATCCGGGAATAGATGCAGGTCTGAATGCAGCAGAGTCAGGGCATGAATCAGGGAATAGATGCAGGTCTGAATGCAGCAGAGTCAGTGCATGAATCAGGGAATAGATGCAGGTCTGAATGCAGCAGCGTCAGGGCATGAATCAGGGAATAGATGTATGTCTGAATGCAGCAGAGTCAGGGCATGAATCAGGGAATAGATGCGGGTCTGAATGCAGCAGGGTCAGTGCATGAATCATGTAGGAGCGAATTCTGCCCAGAAGATCACGGTTTTTTGCGCCAATTTAGATTTTAATCAGATTTTTCACTTCAGCTTTAATTATTAAAGTGTTTGCCTTAGAAAAATGACCATTAGAGGGAGTCGGTGGTAGCTCAGCGGGTTAAGCGCAGGTGGTGCAAAGCTCAACGACCAGCGTAAGGATCCCAGTTCGAGCCCCCGGCTCCCCACCTGCAGGGGTGTTGCCTCACAGGCGGTGAAGCAGGTCTGCAGGTGTCTGTCTTTCTCTACCCCTCTCTGTCTTCCCCTCCTCTCTCCATTTCTCTCTGTTCTATTCAGCAATAATGACAACAATAACAACAATAAAAAAAGAAAGAAAAATGACCACTAGAAAACTTGACTGCCAGAAAAAGCAAGAGAAAATTCCATTGGAAAAACCTGTACCCTGACCCCTGACTGCTCTGAAGGCTCAGAGCACATGTGAGGAGAGGGGACTGAGGGTGCTGTGGCCCATGGTGATAACAGGAGGAGCTTTTCTCTCTCTAAGCAAACAGGAAGATGTGGGTGTTAGGTCTTCCTCCTTACATGCTTATCTAAGGAAAAGGAACAGAAACAAAAATCCTTTTTAAAATTCAGAATCTAATGATGCTCTCTGACAGACTCACCGTTAACTTCATCTGCCTGGTTTGGTCGGGAGAGTATCTGTTAACGGTGACTCAGTCAGCAAGTACTTGCTGAGTCTTCACCAGCCCTGACACTGGGAAGCAGGCTAGTTATCACAGCTCCTGCTCCCAGAAAGCCTGCGTCTCCCCAGATCAGTCGAGCTCAGGCGCGTTCAGGATGGTAGGATGGTAGACAGGAAGCGCAGTCTTATTAAGAAAAGAAATGAGGAAAAGGCTAAGAACATCGGAGAGAAAATCTGAGGACCTAGGTGCAGATCTCTGGTGTGTATGAAAATTAAGATGTGTAGTGAGGAATCTGTCTGTCTGCAGTAACTCCTCTGAAGGAAGAACGTTCATAGGTACAGAGTAACCGCCAGTTACCCCAGCAAGAGGGTATTGGGGCCGACTGAAGCCAGGGAGGAGGCGTCAAAGCCGGCCCAGGAGGGAGCAGTGCGGGAGGGAGCCTGGACATTTACATTGCGGGGGGTGTGTGTTTACTAGTTTCCTAACTGCTGTTCTTCCTGGGGCCTTCTGAAATCCCAGTATGTCTGTGCTAGACTATCTCCTGACCCCAGTTCTGAAGAGCAGAGCTAGGGGGTTGGGTGCCGTTTTCAGAAAGAACAAACATCCAGTGGTTCATGCAGATTGCAGGTGTCAGGAGACCAGCAGCAGAGAGGCTGAGAGACTGCTTGTCCTGCTCAGGGCCAGCATGAAGCTGTCTGGCTGAGCTAAATGCTGCAATGGCGGGTATCGAGAGAGCCCAAGCACTTCATTTAGCAGACACTGCTCAACAGCTTCAAGGAACACAGAGATTTGGCAAGATGTTTTTATTTTATTTGAACTGAGTGTGTGTGTAACTGAACTATCCTCTCCATATATGAGCAGCTCTGGCTTATGCTAGAGCCAGGTACTGACCTTGGGGTCTTGGAGCCGCCAGCATGAAAAGTCTTTTGCATAACCATTGTGTTATCTCCCTGGCCCTAGAGCTTTCTTTCAAGGGCCAGGTGGCAGGTGGCGACACTTCTGGTTAAGTGCACACAGTAAGATGTGCAAGGACTGGGTTCAAGGCCCCAGTCCCCATCTGCAGGGGGAAAGCTTTGCATATGGTGAAGCAGGGCTGCAGGTGTCTCTCTGTCTCTCTTCCTCTCTATCACCCCCTTCCCTCTTAGTTTTTGGATATCTCTATCCAATAAATAAATAAAGATGATACAAAAAGTTAAAAATAATATATGCCACTCACAACAATGGACAGATCATCTGGACAAAAAAAATAACAACAGGGAAATAGCAGTCTTAAATGCAACCGTAGATGGAATGGACTTAACAGATACATATGGAACTTTTCATCCCAAAAGAAATGAATACACATTCTTCTTAAATACACATGGAACATTCATAAGGATTGGCCGTGTGCTAGGCCACAAAGACCACCTAAACAAATAGGTAAATATTAAAATTATGAAATGCATGATTGTAGATCATGAAGGCATGAAACTAGAAATCAACCAAAAAAGGAAAAGATTGCCCAAAGCCTGGAGACTAAACAACATGCTTCTGAACAATACATGGGTCACTAAAGGGATCAAAAAAGAAATTAATAATTACCTTGATACCAACAAAAACAAAGAAACCAGACATCAGATCATATGGGATGCAGCAAAAGCAGTCCCAAGAGGGAAATTCATAGCAATACAGGCCCACATTGATAAAGAGAGAAATCACAAGCAGACCATCTAACAACCCAACTTAACCAACTAGAAATGGAGCGACAAAGAGACCCAGCAGTCAGCAGGAGACAGAAAATGGTTAAAGTCAAAGCAGAAGTCAATAAAACAGAAAACAAAAAAGAATACTAATGTCCCAGTGATCCCTACTCAGCTTGCTCTTAGTGTGGCTACCCCGTGCTATGGTACGTACACCAAGAAGCAAAGGTGATTCCTACTCCACCAGCACCCTGCTTATAATACAGCAGAATTACTCTCTCCCCAGTCCTGGAGCTATGACTCAAGAGATCTTGCCAGGAAGTAAGGCAAACCACAAATACAGGATTTTGAAATTCTTCCCAAAGGAACTGATTTTATTTCTAACAGAGTGTGGGAACTTTGAGCCTGAGGACTCTCAAGAACACTGGAGACTTTGATGGCAAGTAATTAAGAGCTAGCTGAGAATCTCTGTGCACACAAACAAACAAAAAATTATAGGTCTGCTCATTTGCCAGGGAGAATAAAGGAAAGAGGTATAGCTTGAGTTCAGAACAAACTTCATCAATTATCCTTGCAAAAGTGTCTGGATTTAACAGGTCCAAGCTGTGGATAAATGTATGCCCAAGACTGTCCAAAACAACAACCCTTCAATCATCAACTGACGGAAACTATCAGCTAGTCTTAGTATCGAGTTCGACAGATCCCAGATAGAGATTGAGATTTAAAAAAAAAAAAGTCCAGGAGAACCCTACTCAAACCACAACAACCATCCCATGTAAGTCACCTTCCCAGATCTGCTATGGGAATCTTCCTATATGGGGAAAGCAGACTTTACTAATGTGGACTGGCCAAATTAGCAAGTGAACAGAATCAAAAGCAAGTCCCAGGAGAGGGACAGAGATCATTATTCAGAATCGCTAGTTTTCTTAAAAAATATCCAATATTCAACAACAACATAATGAACTATAGAGTAATAGAATAAAGTAAATAGGAAACTGCCCATGGCTGACAATAGATAATGGATTTAACCAAGACTTCAAAACAAGAATATGAAACTATACTTACGTTTATCTTTTTTTTTTCAGGTAAATAATGACTTGCAAGACAATTGTTGTCACAGAAGAGCAATTTCTCATCTCCCTTGACAGGTGTCAGCATCCCACTTCCACCACCAACCGCATCTCTCCTGCAGTGCCCTGGAGAGTCCTGGTCTACTCTTCCACAGACCACAGCAAGTCTGAGTTTCACAGTCCATTTTCCTTTCATTTCCTTACTTCTTAAAAAATCCCCCTATTAAGTGGAGTCTTCCACTACTCATCCTTCTCCTTCTGGCTTACCTCACTTAACATGATGCCTTCAAGTTCCCTCCGAGAGGAGGCGTGAACACAAAAAGCAAGTATGCTGGCTGTGTCTTATCAGTGGGCAAGATCGGAGAAGTGCTCAGGACTCTTTGATCAAGAGTCTTGCCTCTCTCCTTTTCTGTAAGACGACGAATGCGTGGGTGTTTATTTTATACTTTGGGTTTTAATCTAATGCTCCTTTTTTGTGAAACAGTCCCAGTTCTTTCCACTGGGAGCTTTGTCCATTAACTCCAGAATCCTTTTGACAAACCCATGAACGCAGGGCTTGGTGCAGCGTTCTGTGTCGTTTGTGTGTTTTAGCCCTACTCTGTTTTTTGGCTCTGTAAGATATATCACGTTTACCTTAAAGATTCTCTGCTAAGTCCTAAAATGAGCCATTTTCCCATGAAACTGTACTTCTTATTGGACAATGGTTTTACAGACCACAAACTAAAGGTTAAGCTGACTTTCAGAATAATAGAGGTATTTAAATTTGATTAATATAATAGTTGTACAGCTTTGGGGTCATACTAAAAAGATGGAATTACATGTGTTGATATCAATATCAATAAAGCATTTATTTGAAATACTATTTTAAAAGGGGGCTGAGTGGTAGCGTGTCTGGTTAAGTGCATGCATTGCCACACACAGGACCCAGGTTCAAGCCCCTGGTCCCCTTCTGCAGAAAGGAAGCTTCACATGTGGTATCTAGCTCTCCCTCCCCTCTCAATTTTTCTCTGTTCTAGCAGGTAAAATAAATAAAGTTAATTTTTAAAATATTATTTAAAAAAAGAAAAGTCGTCTTGAGGAGTACCTACTTCACAAAGCAGATGGGAGTCGTGCCTGATAAGTCTTTGTCTCAGGAACTTGCGCAGCTGGTAGAGTACAGGACGTGCATGCCTGAGGTTCCTCGCTCAAGCTCTGGTGTTGAATGCAATAGAGAGGTGCAGTCTTCCCTCACTCATGTAAAACACTGTATCTGGTCTGAAAAACACACATTTCCCACGGCCTGATAAGTCCTGAAGTCCTGTGTCCACTAGAATCGAGCACGTGGCCCCTTAACATGGCCATCAGTTATGAACGCATTTGGAAACTCACCTACACACCGGGGTTACTGTCTGCAAGTAAGAAAGTCATTAGAAATGTCTGAGTCCTATTGAGAGCAGGCTCAGAGCATCCCTAAGCAACCCAGCTGCTGCTTCCTCGGGGCCCTGGGGGAAGCACATGTGGCTTTGTTCATTAGAGCTTTGAAATAACGGGATGGAAAGAACAGCATAAAAATTCCCAAATGCCTGGAAAAGCTTGGGTGTCCGAACCAGCTCATTTGTCTTTCATGGAAAGCACTGTGGTAGTTTCTAGGCAGCTGTCCTGAACTTCTAACACATCCTGGCTTCTAGGAAGCCCTCCATCCACCTTTCTCAAAACAAGGACCTCAGGCAGCAGGCTCCTCTCAAACGGTCAGAGAGCAATCAGCGTGGACAGGTGTGAGCACAGCCTACTTCCCGGAGGCTCTCAGAAACCCAAGGCGCCCAGGTCCCGTGTGGGGGAGACTATTCGTTGGCAGGGGAAAGAGTGGGAGAAGTGAGAAGAGAGGAGAATTCAGATCCCAGCGGTTTTCTGGTAACATTTGCTGTTTATTCTCACAGTTCCAAAGCGATGACCCTTTATCCTTCCATGCCGTGCTCTCCTTATAACTCATCTGCAAGCCAATACACACTCTTGGCCATTTGAACACATGCCTAGACCTAACATCAACCGTGCGTGAGGACTTCCCTCAGAAAGATGAAAGATGCACCTTGTGGACGTATCACTGTGCTTTGTTCTTTCACTGATGAGAAGTGTGTCACTTATGGGGCAGACCACAGTTTAGCCATTCTGGTTCTGAGCCTCTGGGTTACTTCTTAGTCTAGGCCTGTTGTAAATGGACTTGTTCTCTGCATGTGTGGGTGGCCTTTTGTTGTAGACACATGCTTTCATTTCTCTCAGATAAGCCCCTTAGAGTAGAACAGCTGGACCAAGTATGGGTGCATGTTTGACTTTTTACTTTAAATGTTTCATTTAATTTCTTTCTTTCTTTACTTATTGGATAAAGACAGAGAAAAAATGAGGTGGGAAGGGGGAGGTAGAGAGGGAGCGAGAAAGAGATACCTGCAGCCCTGCTTTACCACTCGTGAAGCTTCCCCCATGCAGCAGAGGCCCATGGGCTTGAACCTGGGTCCTGGTGCCTGGCAGTGTGTCACTGTCCACCCTTATGTTTAACTGTATGAGAAGTCCTCAAAGCTTTCGTTCTAAATGTTGATATCATTTCATATTTTCACAAGACAATGGTGTGCCCGACGTGTTTGATACTGAGAGTATCAAAGGTAAATTTTTACATTCTTCCCTGCCATGTGACAAAATCATCTTCAGTCAGTTTCATGCAAAGTTGTCAGTAATAACTCTTATCTTCCTGGTTCATTCTTAAATTTAAATAGCCATTTAACTAAACAAAAATGAATGTTTAATGATTTTCAGATTCAGTCAAATGTTTCATGCATGAATTAATGCTTTCACTCATCTATACACCAGGATGAAAATTTAATAAACTCATATTTTTGATAATATAATCACTGTGATTTTATTGGTTCCAATCCACTGCTTAAATGTAAGAAAGCGCAGAGCACAGGAGCTACTGCTGCTAATGCTGCTTTGAAAAGATATTCAGCCTTTAAGACCCTATTCTCAAAACACTTAGGTGAGTGTGAGGGTGAGGGTGAGGGTGAGGGTGAGTGTGAGGGTTACCTGCATGGCAGGAGTGTGAGTGTGAGTGTGAGGGTTACCTGCATGGCGGGAGTGTGAGTGTGAGTGTGAGGGTTATCGGCATGCCGTGAGATGCCTGGACTTCACTTCCATGGAAAGTGCAGTGGTTCTAAAGGATGCAAAATATGCTGATGTGAAGTGCACATGCTGACTGCTGAAATGCAAATCAGCTTTCTAGCAACAAAAAGGTCCTTTGAGGGAAAAGTGTTTTCTCACTAGAGCTGTTGAGGATTGCCAGGAGCATATGTCGATAATAAAAAACAGACGGATTTATAGTCAGTTTTATTACCAGTTTACAATCTTATGCAGACAACGCAGCCCCTATAGCCTGCACCCAAGATGGCATCTCCCCCCACCTGGGGTCCCACTGCCACCAGCCACCAGGTGTGACAGATTCCCAGTTCTCAGTACCTGTCAACATTCAGTACCGTCTCTCTTAAAGACGTAGACATTCCAAGGGGTGTATGGCATTTCACTGTGGCTTTCATTTCCATTTCTCTGTGATGAATGCGAGTGCTTTTCCATGTGATTATGCATACATCTTCCTTCCTTCTGACGCTTGTGGCGGAGCTGAGCAGCTCGTTAGCTTGAGTTATGAGTCCTTCGTATCCTCTGCAGTCAAGGGCCCTGTCATGTCTGTGTTTTGCAAATATAGCCTCCCAGCCCCTTTTCTAACGGCACGTCTTAACGATGAATGTGACTATCTGTAGTGAGTTTATCTTTTTATTGCAATCTGCACTTGGGTAAACTTACGTAGTCTATGTTTCTTGACCATTCACTCTTTGGAAGACTTCCTCAGAGACAGTTCGGGCTTGCTCAGCCATGCCGCTCACCTGTGAGTGTGTGGGAACACACAGTAGGTGCACTCTTAGGCCTTCCTGAAGCTCTACACGGCTTTCAGAATTTGTTTTGTTGTTACTGCTTTTGTTTGCTTTTGAAGCACCAAGGAATGAAGCCACGCTCTCTTGAATGTGTGATGCTACTAAAAGGCCTCTCTAGCCAAGCTTTCTATTCCTTACTGAGAGAGAGAGAGAGAGAGAGAGAGAGAGTACACAGAGCACGACCTCGCCGTGCCTAGGGCTCCCCCGTGCTGTTCATGGAGCTTCCGTGTGGTGGCAGGGCTCAGAGCCAGGACGGCACACACAGAGGGCACACACTGCGCTGCTGAGCTGCCCTTAGCCTCAGATATAGTCTTCCTCAGTTTCACTCTCTCCAGCCACGGTGCTTACACATTCCTAATTCCATCATTCCCTCGTTGACTCCCTGGTGCCCATGGAGAGAGACAGAGACAGACGTGAGAGGAGAGACATCAGAGCTCTGGCCCTCCTCTGGGGCCTCTGTGCAGAAGGCACTCGTCCTACCTCCTGAGCTGCGGCTTTTGAGCCTCTCTCTTGACTTTGCTCATTTTCTTAAATGTTGTTACACTGTTTACAACTTGTGAGTTAGGCCCTTGACTAACTTGCTTTTACGTAATCCTATTCACTGCTAAGTCTATTTGAAGCTACACATACCTAAGGCCCGCTTTGTCTTTCTTTGAACATTTACTTAGTTTTATAAAAATTCTTCAAATCTGAAAACATGGGAGTTTCCACTTTTGGAGAATTGGGGGGGAGAGGTGCAAAAGAAAGAATGCAATTCTTCTGCAGTTGCTCTTCCCGGTGGGCTTCGCTGCCTGATATCGCCGGCTGGGCCGTCCGTCTGTGGGCTGAGCACAGAGCTGTTGTCTCCAGCTCCTGAAGTAGGGAAGTATTTTTCCAGAAAATAGATCTGAAGGAAAAACTGTTTCAGGCCGGTGCCACCAACTGTCTTTAGTTAACCCATGTGCTTCCTGCAGTGACCACAACTTTCTACAGAGAGACACAGAGATTTCAGTCTCTGAAAGGGCTTCTTACCTTTTAGATATGTTTGTCTTTTATTAGTAATTGAATTAGCAACAGTCAGAATGCCTACTATGTCTCACTTTTTTCATTTTTAAAAAATATTTATTTATTCCCTTTTGTTGCCGTTGTTTTATTGTTGTAGATATTATCGTTGTTATTGATGTTGTTGTTACTCATGTCATTGTTGTTGGATAGAACAGAGAGAAATGGAGAGAGGAGGGGAAGACAGAGAGGGGGAGAGAAAGACAGACACCTACAGACCTGCTTCACCGCCTGTGAAGCGACTCCCCTGCAGGTGGGAAGTCGGGGGATTGAGCTGGGATCCTTGTACTGGTCCTTGCACTTTGTGTCATGTGCTCTTAACCCGCTGCGCTACCGCCCAACTCCCACTTTTTTCTTTTTTTTTTTTTATTTGTTTTGAGTTCTAGACACACCTGGTTCCTTCTCACCTCAGTGTTTTGGGGGTTCCATGGGCGGACACAGGAGTCATGAGGAGAACCCGGCACCCTGACTGGGGCCTGAAATGTTTGTCCTTGACACCATCTGACCTGCACACTACCCTTTCTTAATTGAAGATTTATTTTTAAGATTTTTTTTATTATCTTTAGTTATTGAGTAGAGACAGCCAGAAATTGAAAGGGAAGGGGGAGATAGAGAAGAAAAGAGACGGAGAGACACCTTCAGTCCTGCTTCACCACTCTCAAAGCTTTCCCCCTGCAGGTGGGAACTGAGGGCTCGAACCCGGGTCCTTGCACATTGTAACATGTGTGTTCAACCACCCAGCCCCTCCTTGACGCTTTATACCAGCAAGTTAACTTTCAAATGATTTAGTCAGTTTCACCCCAAAAGTCTCTCTGGGAATTCAACCCTACTTGTCTCCCAACCACGTATCAATCCGTGAGGAACTGACGTTCCATAAACTGTCGATTCCCGTTCAACCATCGGGCGGGTGAAGTTGGGTATTCAGCAACAGGTTCCTCCAGGTCACACATTTCTCCTGAGGTTTTCTCTTCCATGTCTCTGCAGCTACTGTGGCTGGAAGGTTGTCCATCTGCCCCTGTAACTGTTGTAGAGAAATAGAAACCGGTATTGACGTGTGCTTGGAGAGCTGTTACTCTGGCCATGCCATCCCCTCTTAGCTCCTTGACAAGAGGAGCCAGAACAGTGCACATGCTTGCTTCACCATTCCTGGGCCAATCTTTTCCTTTCTTTCCATTTCACATGTAGAAAGGGCTACAGAGACGGGGGCAGTGGCCAGGACATCTCTCCATCATATGTGGAGACTCGTCCCCTGTTTCCATGAGGCTCAAACCTGGTGCCTGGTGAATTTTAAATTTACTTGCTACCAGGCAAGATGTCTTCTGGCCCAACAGGAAATCAGATGGGCAGGAAGACAGGAAGGCAGGAAGTGGGGAAAACAGGTATCCAAGTCTGGGTGAAACTGCACCAGTGTAGACGGGCTGTCCGGGCTCGGCTCTCAGACCGGTTCTGGCATGTGCAGGCTTGTTCAGTCAGGTCAGCTTCCAAGAGCAAGTGGAAATCAAGCAAGTCCACGGACTGTCCAGGACTGAGAGGCAGCTGGTCCCCACTTGAACAACTCTATCCAACTGGCATCAACCTGGACTTGACTGGCAGCCCAACCTGATTTGCATAGTAGGCTTGAGCGTGAACCATTTCCCGTTCTATTTCTGTATAGAAGAGGTCTCCCTGCCCCCACCCCAAGCAGCTTAAAACATGATTTGAGGGCTTTTTAGAACAGTGTCTCCCAAAATGCAGTCTGATTGGGTTTCAGGGTAAGCTTTCTGTTTAACAAATATTAGTGATACAAGAAAAGCTGGATTTAAACTCTCCTCTTAAAAGCAGATATTGTGCTTTTTGTAGTAAGTAAAGGGACACGTATGTACACATTGATTGTGGGGTCTGTGGCATTCTAAGCCCATGCCTAACATCCTTTCCTATCGTAAATGTAACAGGTTCACAGAAATCACAGGGGAGATGTGTCAGATGGGAACATCATCTCACTCGGTGATGACCGATGTTTGTGTTTCAGTGTGAAAGCACCTCCTTTCACCCTACACACAAGGAGATTGTCTTATGTTCAGAAAGTATTTGCGACTAAATTTCCTTTTTCTTGTTTCCGCCTCCTCTTATTCCTTCTCCTCCTCTTATTCCTCCTCTTCCTCATCCTCTTTCTCCTCCTCTTCCTGTTCCTCATCCTCCTCGTCTTCCTCCCCTCTTATTCTTCCTCCTCCTCTTCCTCCTCCTCCTCTTCCCCCTCCTCCTCCCCTTCCCCCTCTCCCCCTCCGTGTTTTAACCAGGAAACTAGGCTTAGTGCCGGGCTTGGTGCCTGTGGAACCATACAACCATTCCACTCCCCCTAGTGGTCTTTCCTTCACTTTCTTTCATTTGTTCTGATAGAGACAGAGAAACGGGTTGGGGAGAGGGACAGAAAGAGAGACGCCCGCAGTACTGCTCCACCTCAAAGCTTGGGACCTGGTGCTTATAACTTGTTCTCTCTTCCAAACGGTGCCTCAGCCCAGGCACCAGCTAAACTGCGGATACGACCAGACATATCCCGTGACCTGGTCCGCATCAGCCAGACAGAATGGGTGAGTGCTTTCAAAGCCACCTGGAGACAGGCACAGGGCAGAGAAGGAATGGAGTCTGGCTATGCACCATCCCGTCTGAAGTCACGGCAGCTGGCGGCTGCTTTGATGTTTCAGTTCACACATGCAGATGATCAGAAGCCGGAGACACAGGAGATGCCGGAGACAGGGCAGTGCATTTCCAAGAACGCCGGCTTTTAGACCACTTGGACAAAACAGGGTGACTTCAGGCAATTAGTTAAGTAAGTCAACGCACAGAACCTGCTATCCAGGGCCAGGAGGTGGCGCACCTGGTTAAGCACACACATTAGAGTGCACGAGGACCCGGGTTCAAGCCCCTGGTCCCCACCTGCAGGGGGAAAGCTTCATGAGTGGTGGAGCAGGGCTGCAGGTGTCTCTCTGTCTCTCTCCCTCTCTGTCTCCCCCTTCCCTCTCAATTTCTCTCTGTCTCTATGCAATAATAAATAAATAAATAATAAAGAAATCTTAAAAAGTGAAACTTGCTATCTCTTCTGTAAAAAGATAGAGGGAGCGCTGCAGTTGTAACTGAAGATCATAACTGGAAGCCCAGAGACAGTCGCAAACAGCAGTGGCGTTGTAGCCCGATTGTAGCCCGATGCTTCATTTTATTCAGTTTGTCCTGATAGAGACAGAGCCCGATACTCCTCTCCATGGAGAGCCCTGGAAGCTGTCGTGGCTGCTCACTGCTCCAAAGAAAGCAAAGTCGTGTGACCAGCCCCCCTTCCCCAGTTTAGGAGAGCCCTATTAACAGAAGGGAAACACTGAGAGAAACCTGGACTGGGGTTGGCGTATCGCACCAATGTCAAGGACTCTGGGGTGGGGGAGGGCTCGGTCCTGGAACAGGATGGTGGAGGGGGGTGAGTGTGATGTGGAAACTGAGCAATGTGACACATGGGCCAGCTACTGTATTTCACTGTTGACTGTAAACCATGAAGAACCCCATAAAGGAAGAAAATGTTAAACAACAACAAAAAAAAATAGAAGAAAAGAAAATGTTTATTCCACTTCAAAGTGTTTCTTTAAACAAGATCAGCGGCCGCAGCTGTCTAGTTGCCTTTCATGGCCTCCGCGCCATCCTGTGCTCCCCGCCTACTGCGGCCTCTCCTGTGGGCTTTCCTCCCTGCCTCTCCTTGCCTCTGTGCCCACCCCTCAAGCCTCCACTTACTTCGAGAACTATGGATGAGGAGTAACCCTGCCGTGTCTGGCTCTTCTCAGTTTTATGTTCTTCAATTTCTGTTTTTGATTTGAAGTTCCTATAAGCTTGTCACCAGTAAGTTCCCAGCCCCGAGGCAAAGGGAGCCTTTCTTTTCATACAAATATAAGAAGGATTCAGAGGACCTAGTGGGGGTTGTATTGTTATATGGGAAACTGGGGAATGTGATGCATATACAAACTATTGTACTTACTGTTGAATGTAAAATATTAATTCCCCAATAAAAAAAATAGTAGCTCAAAAAAACAAAAACAAAACAAATATAAGCTCCCTTGTTTCTTTACGTCTATTAGTTGAGAGAGAAAACGGGATTATTTTTCTGCCTACTTGGCATAAAAGCATGCTGGAATCGTGAGGAAACGGCCTTACGAGACCGTCAAGAGTGGCTGAGAAGGCTGGGAGGACAGAGGAAGAGACTCCTCAAGAAGGGAATTGCCACTTCCTCCTGCCCGCCTCTGCCCTGCCCAGAGTGCCGGTGAAGGGAGTTCCAGAGTCCTGTTTGGGGCCGTCCTTGTCCAAGGCGCCTCTTTAGTGCTGAGGGACCCTGCTGGTCTGGAGACTTTGGCACAGGGTTCTAAGGATGCTGAGAAAAAAAAACAGTTTCAGAGATGAGAGAAAAAGATTCAGTTCCCCTTCTGGAAGAAAGATTGCCCTCTGAGCAGGTGGCCCCTTCCGCCTGGCGGTGGGTCTGTGGTTTCCAGGGCTCGGCTCTTGTTCGCTAGGAAGAGTCCTCTCTGGGAAGGCTCCCTATGGCCCCATGTGTGGAGACAACAAACATGACTTTGGGAGAGGTGGGGCCCGGGAAAGAGGTTTGTGTGGGGACTGAAAATGAGTCGGCAGCTTTCACAGACCCATCAGGGGCCCCGCTCTCCTGCTAGAGCCTGAGTGCCAGCTGAGGCCCGACACCTTGCTTTATTGTGTGAAGACAGGAGGGATCTCTCAATTATCTTCAAATTAACTGCCTCTTGCCATTATCGGTTCCCTGAGGGCCAATCAGAGTGTGTGTTTGAAAAAGCCAAGAGTCACTCTACCACTTCAGCCACTCTCCAGGACCTCTCACCACCCCACCCCCTGCCAGACACCCGCCCAGCCCAGATCATCTGTGGTGCCCTTTCTCGTGACAAACTTTGATGCTTTAATTAGGAAGCATCTGCGTGTCCTCTCTTCCCCAACACCATATGGTGCACGACAAAATGTGCTCCATTTTCATGAAGGCCAGGCCCAGGAGGGGCAGGATTCTGAACAGCAGCGGTGCACCCCACGTTGGGTGAAGATTCAGCTCTCTGTGCTGCCAAAGAGAAGAGAGAAAAGAGTGAGTTTCAAAGAAAGAAGGGGTTTGTTCTCTACCTGGCAAAACCTGGGGGGGGGGGTGGAGAAAAAAAGGTGTCTGATGTGGAAATAAAGCAGGATTCAGACAGCAGTGTCTCAAGAGATGGAAAGTTGCCTTTAGAAGTCTATCCCAGGATTCTTTAAATGCTGAAGATTTAAGAGAATAAATGTCCTGGTGAAGACGTTCAATTTTATACAGGGTGGTACCTACACATCTCTTGCATATAGAATGTAAATTAAAAAATAAGAAAGATCTGCGGTCCAGTCTGTAATGCTGAAAAGGTGCCCAACTCCAGAGCAGCCTGCCTGGCCTTGGGAAGGAGAAGCAGGCTCCAAGCCTCTGGCAGTTGTAGATGGACTTGGTAACATGGCCCCATGCAATACAGCCCAGAGGTTTGTTTTCCTTTCAAATAAAGTGTCCTTGAAATAACAGATCTAAGCTTTCCAAAGTTCCTATTTCTCTAAAATCCAAGAGTTTAAATGAGGCCAAGTTTTTAAATCTCTCTCCAGTAAGAAGCAGACGGGGTACATGGGCCAAATTCCATCATGGGCCTCTTCCTGCTTTTATGCAAATCACTCAACATGCAAATGATTAAATAATTAGACGATTGTGGTGTTTCAGTAAGACCAGTCGGTGGCCATTCCTTTCTTGGAGACAGTTGGGACTGCCTAGGAGCCTCTGGGCCAGCAGGAATAGCAATTACTCATTTTTTGTTTTAAAATAAACAAAGCCCAAGAAGCTGTGGCATGAACACCACACCCTTGCTCCCCAGTGGGGGCTGGTTTCTTTCATCCTGGTTACCGGGGTCCCTGTTCCACACCAAGCACCTCAGGCTCCTCTGTTTCCTCTCAGCCTCGACTGGATAATTACGAGCTCCCACATGCGGCTTCTGCGACACAGCTCTAATTATCCGGACTCAGAGCACACAACAGACTCTGAATTGACTGAACAAAAGCCTATTAGAAGGTGGTCCCCTGTGGTCACACTGTAATTCCCGTCAGGGCTAGGCTGGCCACGGCATCATCTCCACCCGGTCTCCCTGATCCGCCCTCTGTACTGGCGCCACGTGAGTGATGCTGGGTGCCAAAGTGGGCTCAGCTCCCTCGGTGGTGTGACGGGGTAATAAAGGAGGAGCTGCCACTCAAACGTGCCAACAAAACACGTCCGGCAGTTACAGCCATGGGCCTAGAGCCTGGAACAGAGGGGCCGTGGCCGGCACAGAGCTGCTGTTCCTGAGCTACCCGCCGAGGGCCACACAAGGCCACTGCAAATGGAAAGCAAGGCACAAAAACAAACCAACAACAACCAGGGGCCACTTCAGACAGGAGTGTAGCTGTCCCTCTCCTGCAGTGGGACGTTCAGAAATAAACGGCATTAAGTACTGCTTCTGAATGTCTTCTGTGCTTTAACTAAGAATCCTTCACCCCCAATTCATGCTCATATTTTATATTTTGGCTTCTTTGAGTTGTTCAAAATAAAATTCAGCCCAGATTTCTCACCTCTCTGGTGGTATCAAGTTCACTGGGTTTTTTTTTTTTTCCATTTTTATTTATTTTTAAATATTCTTCATTGGATAGAGACAAAGAGAAATTGAGAAGGAAAAGAGAGAGAGAGAGAGAGACCCCTGCAGCCCTGCTTCACCACTCAGGAAGCTTTCCCCCTGCAGGGGAGACCCGGGGCTGAGTCCCACGGTGACCTGTTTTGACACCTTGAGCCGTCTTGGCGTCTGTCTGCAGGGGCGACACCCATGTCCTGCTCACACTCCCAGCAACAGTGCAGAGGGGTGGGCTCTTGTCCAGATCCCCTCCATCCTTTATTTTCATCCCTGTTGAAACAGACCATTCTCACAGAGGCTGTGCATTCTGGTGTGCATTTCTCTGGTCATCCGTGACAGTGAGCATTGTCTTACGGGCCTCTTGGCCATCTGAGCTTCTCTGAAGAAGGCTTTGTTCAGATCTTCTTCCTTTTTCTTCCTTCCTTCCTTCTTCCTCCCCGTTTTATTTCTTTTTAGGGGGATTAATGGTTTACAGTCGACAGTAAAATACAGCAGTTTGTATCTGTGTAACGTTTCTCAGTTTTTCACCTAACAATTCAGCCGCCTCTAGGTCCTCCTCTGCCATCCTGTTCCAGGACCTGAGCCCACCCCCACCCCAGTCTTTTACTTTGGTGCAGGACACCAAACCCAGTCCAAGTTCTGCTTGTGTTTTCTTGTTTGTCAGCTTCTTTAGTGACTTAATAATGATCGACAAGATTGTGGGCTAAGGGGAGCACAATTCCACACAGTTCCCACCACCAGAGTTCCGTGTCCCATCCCCTTCACTGGAAGTTTCCCTGTTCTTTATCCCTCTGGGAGTCTGGATCAGAATTCTTTTTTTTTTTTTTAATTTCGTTATTGGGGGATTAATGTTTTACATTCAGCGGTAAATACAATAGTTTGTACATACATTCCCCAGTTTCCCATATAACAATACAGCCCCCACTAGGTCCTCTGTCATCCTTCTTGGACCTGTATGCCCCCACCCACCCACCCCAGAGTCTTTTACTTTGGTGCAATACGCCAATTCCATTTCAGGTTCTGCTTGTGTTTTCTTGTTTGTCAACTTCTTTAGTGACTTAATAATGATTGACAAGATTGTGGGCTAAGAGGGGTACAATTCCACACAGCTCCCACCCCCAGAGTTCCGTGTCCCATCCCCTCCACTGGAAGCTTCCCTGTTCTTTATCCCCCTGGGAGCATGGACCCAAATTCTTTATGGGGAGCAGAAGGTGAGAGTTCTGGCTTCTGTCATTGCTTCTCCGCTGGACATGGGTGTTGGCAGGTGATCCACACCCCCAGCCTGTGTCTGTCTGTCCCTAGTGGAGCAGGGCTCTGGGGAGGGGAGGCTCCAGGACACACAGGTGAGGACGTCTGCTCAGGGGTTCTTCCCATTTCTTGATGGGGTTGTTTATGTTCATGTAATAAGATTTGTGACTCTTTATGTATGACAATTCTTAGTCCTTTGTCAGTGAGATATAAATTTCTCCTCTCATGCAGTAGGGTCTTTTTAAGAATGTCTACCCACGTTATTGCAGGGGTTTTGGTGCCTGCAGTGAATCCACAGCTCCCAACAGTGGGGGGCGGGCTGGATACAGAGATGAACTGAGGAAAGATTGGAAAGGATGAAAGAGAGATACCTACAGCACTACTCCTCCTTTCATGAAGCTTCCTCTCAAGCCCCTGGGGAACAGAGGCTTGAACCTGGGTCCTTGCACATAGCAGTGTCTCTGCTAGCGGCTCCACTGGCCACAGAGACTTTTTGTTTAGACACTGACGTCTTCCACTGCTCAAGTCCTTTGAGCCACGTATGATCCCTCTCCACTTCATCTGCTTTATTTTTTATATATTTATTTTCTCTTTTGTTGCCCTTGTTGTTTCATTGTTGTTATTGATGTCATCATTGTTGGATAGGACAGAGAGAAATGGAGAGAGGAAAGGAAGACAGAGAGGGGGAGAGAAAGACAGACACCTGCAGACCTGCTTCACCGCCTGTGAAGCGACTCCCCTGCAGGTGGTGAGCTGGGGGCTCAAACCGGGATCCTTAAGCCAGTCCTTGCAATTTGCGCCACGTGCGCTTAACCCGCTGTGCCACCGCTGACTCCCTCCATCTGCTTTCTTACTTACCTTCCTTATCATTGGACTCCCATAAGACATTGCTAATGTTGATACCATGGAGTGCTCTTTTTAGCAATTTTTAAGTTCTCTTTCTTTGTGTGTCGGATAGAGACAGTCAGAAATTGAGAGGGGAGGGGGAGAGACACCTGTAGCCTTACTCACAAAGCTTTCCCCCTGCAGGCAGGGTCCACGGGTTGAACCCAGGTCCTTGCGCACTGTACTAGCTGCACTCAACCAGGTGAGCCACCACCTGGTTCCAATACCATGGAGTGTTCTACCAATGTTTCCGTCCATGTATCTAATGGTTTCTCTTCTGACATCAAAGGCTTTAATCCACCTTGACTTGAGCTTTCTGCACGACCCCGTACCATTCTTCTCTATGTAGTCACCAAAGTCCTTCTAACACCATTAATGAAAAGACTGTATTTTCTCCATTTCGTACTCTTGACTCTTGTCATAAATAATGTGTTCCAGTGCTCGAGGGTTTATTTCAAAGTTCTTGGTTTTAATCCATTTGTCTGTATGTGCTTTCCCATTGCAGTTTTGATCACTAAACTCACACACTGGTGTTGAGAGGGAGAGAACATGATGCCTCTGTGGTTCCCGTGATTCTGAATCTTTTGTGGTCCTGAAAATATCTGTAGTGTCTACCTTTAAGAAAGTCATTGAACAATGGAATACTACTCAGCTATAAAAAAATGGTGACTTCACCATTTTCAGCCAATCTTGGATGAAGCTTGAAGAAAACATGTTGCGTGAAATAAGTCAGAAACAGAAGGAGGAATAAGGGATGATCTCACTCTCAGGCAGAAGTTGAAAAACAAGATCAGAAGAGAAAACACAAGTAGAACCTGAACTGGAATTGGCGTGTCGCACCAAAGTAAAAGACTCTGGGGTGGGTGGGTGGGGAGAATACAGGTCCAAGAAGGATTCAGAGGACCTAGTGGGGGTTGTATTGTTAAATGGGAAACTGGGAAATGTTGTGCATGTACAAACTATTGTATTTACTGTCGAATGTAAAACGTTAATTCCCCTATAAAGAAATTTAAAAAAAAAGAAATAAAAAGGAAAAAAAAGAAGGAAGAGAAAGAGAAGGGCACTGTTAGCTCTAGCTTCTGATGGTCCTGGGGATTGAACCTGGGACCTCAGAGTCTCGGGGAATTGAAAGTCTTTTTGCAGAACCACTATACTATCTCCCCAGTCTAATAAAATAGTTTTCTTTGTTAAAAAAAAGAAAGACAGAAAGTCATTGGAGTCTTGATGGGATCACAGTGAATCTATGTGTTGCTTTGCTGCAAACATCCATTTCAATTGCATTGGACTCTATCTAAAAACATTGATTATAGTTTTCTTTAATAGGGTTTTCGGTTTTTGTCTCCGCTTTCTCAGTATTATTATTACTAGCAGCAGTATATTTTGAGCTGAGACGCAGCACACGCACTGTTTTACCACCTGAGTGCTTTTTGTTCAAACAGAGAGACAGCGGGACAGACTCCACACCGCCATACTTCCCTCCAGGCAGTGTAGCTCTTCTCCTGAGTTTCCTGGTCAGCTCTCTGTCCCCAGATGTCAGCACAGGGCCTCCTCCCTGCTGCTCCAGCCCCTGAGGGCAGTAGCAATGGAGAATCACAGTTGCATTTGGTGAGTCTCAGGGGAGTCCTCTCCTCCCCTCAGCTGTCCCTTGTTGGTGAAACAGACTGGAGGTGGTGTCTCAACTGGTAAACTGCTGCACTGTTACCAGCCACTGAATCTCTCCCTAGGCTCCTCTCTGTCACCAGCCACATGTGTCTTCACTCACTGGTGATTTGGTGGGTTCCCGAGGTCGTTCTGGTCCTGTCTTGTTGGGGTCTCAGGTGGTCTCCTTTGGTGTTCCTAGTGGACCTGGGAGAGGAGAGGAGAAGAGATGAGGGGAGGGGAGGGGAGGTGAAAGGAGGGGAGAGGAGGGGAAAGGAGGGGAAAGGAGAGGAGAAGAGATGAGGGGAGGGGAGGGGAGGTGAAAGGAGGGGAGAGGAGGGGAAAGGAGGGGAAAGGAGATGAGGGGAGGGGAGGGGAGGTGAAAGGAGGGGAGAGGAGGGGAAAGGAGGGGAGAGGAGAGGAGGGAAGAGGAGAGGAGAGGAGAGGAGAGGAGAGGAGAAGAGGGGAGGGGAGGGGAGGGGAGGAAAGAGGAGAGGAGAGGAGAGGAGAGGAGAGGAGAGGAGAGGAGAGGAGAGGAGGGGAGGGGAGGGGAGGGGAGGGGAGGGGAGGGGAGGGGAGGGAAGAGGAGAGAGAGGAGAGGAGAGGAGAGGAGAGGAGAGGAGAGGAGAGGAGAGGAGAGGAGAGGAGAGGAGAGGAGAGGAGAGAGACACAGCTGCTGCTGCTTGTAGCCCCGGCTCCCTTCTCACCTCACTAAGGACAGTACATCAACAGCCTGTCCTCTCTCATGTTCCCTCCTGTCTGCCCCACAGGCTGCTTCTCCTCATAGAGACTTTTCTCTGTCCACTCACCAGGTCCTGTATAGCAACTTCAGAGTAGAGACTATGTGTTATCTCAGCCCAGCTACTCAGCACCAACTGGCCCACAGCTCACGATTCCAAAGCAAGGAGGAATAGAGGGTATTGACTTAGTATCTCCATAAAGCATCCCTTCCTCACCCAAACAACTGTCACTGTGTTTAATACAGGAACGGGTGTGGAAGGAAGTTTCCCACATGGAGATTGGGAACCGGGGCCAGGCAGCTGCAGTCCACAACAACAGACACATGGATTCTCACAAGCACTGTGTCCTGTCTGAGCATCAAACACATTAAGTAATTCTCAGTGCAACCCCAGAAGCTACGTATTAGTATCTGCGTTAATTCTTTGTTTTTTCACTGCATTCATTCATTTATGTATGTGTTTTGGATTGAGAGAGAAGGAAGGGACAGAGAGGGGTAGGAGACACACCTTCAGCAATGCTCT